>NC_057723.1:79867404-79905158 GCF_004010195.1 Chiloscyllium plagiosum
CCCCCACTCCAGTCTATCACCCTCACCTTAACCTCCTTCCACCTATTGCATTTCCAATGCCCCTCCCCCAAGTCCCTCCTCCCTACCTTTTATCTTAGCCTGCTTGGCACACTTTGCTCATTCCTGAAGAAGGGCTCATGCCTGAAACATCGATTCTCCTGCTCCTTGGATGCTGCCTGACCTGCTGCATTTTTCCAGCAACACATTTTCAGCTCCTCCACTGAAACCCAAGTTGAATTTCATATACCGCTTACTCTGTGCTTGACAGCATCTTCCTTGATGATGGCCTGAACATATTGGCATGTGGTTCATCTTTGTGAAATGCCCAGGAGCTCTCTTTCAGACTTATTGAGACAGTGACCAGAGAATGTGTGTGAATTCCTTTGTGATGTTACAAGGCAGCTACTGTGACATCAGAGCACTTACCAGGATTTTCTAAAGCATTGTAAGAATGCAAAGGATTTGTCTTTGCCTTTGCCACACTTGCTAGTTGTATAAAACTGGAATCCCATCAATGAGTCTCTTTCTGGAAGACAGCAAGTGAGAAGTTGACTTGAAACGTAGGCGGCAAGAGTTATACCAAGGGAAAGGACTTCTGTCAATCGTGTTTCTAGATACATGGTAGGAGAATTCAATATGTGGATGAGATTGAACAGGGGTTCCCAAAATGTGGAATGCTTAGCGGGAGTGGGCAATACCTCTGGGGTTTGGGGGTGTGGTGTTGGTGGTACGATGCATGGGAGAAATTCTTTAATGGCAGATGTTTCATGAAAATTTTCTTATTTCATTTCATAGAATCCCTACAGTGTAGAAACAGGCCCTTCGGCCCAACAAGTCCACGCCGAAGAGTAATACAGTAAAGTTGCTAAACGTAAAATTGATTGTTCACAATGAGAAATGTTTGCCTCGATTATGATTCATAATTTGTCATTTTTCATTGCATGCGAGTGTAGAGCAATACAACTTTAGGATCGGATCTGCGGAGCGTTTTCTCTGCCTATTATTGTTTTTCCTGACTCTGAGAGTGATGGGATGTGACCAAGGAAGGTGGCTTTACCCCACAGGATTGACCTTGTTTGGGTGAGTGTAGCTTCCCAGCCTTCTCCCTGAGGTTGTTAGTTTGGTCACCAGTCTCCCACAGGGGACCCTCCTGCTTCCAAACTCTCTGCAGCCACATGGGAACCATCTCCCATATCGCCTACAGAAACAGACGCAGTCAGTGAAGGCCTGGGTTTGACTGATAGTATGGGGACTCCCTGCTGGAAATAGAAGCATAGAACCCCTACAGGATGGAAACATGCCCTTCGGACCATCAAGTCCACACCAGCCCTCTGAAGAGACTCCCACCCAGACTCCTTCCCCTACTACCCTATATTTATCCCTGACTAATTCCACAATCCTCTACATCCCTTAACACTATGGAGTAATTTAGCATGGCCAATCCACCTAACCTGCACATCTTTGGGCTATGGGAGGAATCCAGAGTATCTGGTGGAAACGAGAGAACGTGCAAGCTCCACGCGGATAGTCGCCCAAAGCTGGAATCGAACATGGATCCCTGGCACTGTGAGGCAGCAGTGCTAACCACTGAGCCACCGTGCCGCCCATAACTGGAAATGGACTTATGAGAGGTGACAACTTCTCCAGGCTCCAGGAGACTCCCAGCTCTCCATGTTGGCTGTTCCAGGGAAGGGGACAGCAGATCAGTCAGCCACAGGGTATGTACTCTAACCACCCCCTCATCCCCCTCTGGCAATTTCCTGCTTCAGTCTGTCACAGGGTGGAAGATTCCGTTGAGAATATTCTCAAACAAAGAAATTCAGAAATTCAGGTAGCCCCTGCTTTTCAAAAGTTTGCTTTATGCCACTTCACTTTTACGAACAACCTACATTAGGACCCGTATCCGCAAACCGAAAGAAATCTGAAGAGGATTTTTGCTTTTACAAAAAAGGCGAATGTTTTTCCCACTTAAGGTTAATGCTTCTTTGCTTTACATCGTTTCAGTTTATGAAATGTTTCATGGGAACGCTTCACTTTCAAAGAGTCGGGGGGAACCTGTACAGGCGTTCTAATCTTTCGCATCAAGGAACCAGGAACTTTGCAAATAACGATAACCTGGGTTTTAAATTCAAAACATAAGCTTGCATTTATCTAGGGCCTGCTTTAACTGCAAAGAGGATTTCCTGCTCAAGGGGACTTCCGAATGGGGGTTGACAGAGTGCAAGCAATGGAAGGGTGGGTGAGTAGGCAATCCCAAAACCTTCCCAAGAAGATAGATTTATAAGGAAGGTAGAGAGACTGGGGGACATGTAGAGGCAGTGAAGTAGTTAGTGAAGTCAGTGTCAAGATCAACTTATAATGCAGTCTACCACCCTGTCAGTCAGAACATTACATACCTATCACACTAATGACATCTTTTAAGAATCATAAAATCCCTACAGTGCAAATAGAGGCCATTCAGCCCACAACATCTGCACTAACCCACCAAACTGCATCCCACTCAGAACCATCCACCCCAGTTTCCCTTTAACCATGGCCAATCCTCCCTAACCTACATATAAGAGTCATAGAGTCACAGAGATGTACAGCATGGAAACAGGCCCTTCGGTCCAACCCATCCATGCCAACCAGATATCCCAACCCAATCTAGTCCCACCTGGCAGCACCCGGCCCATATCCCTTCAAACCTTTCCTATTCATATACCCATCCAAATGCCTCTTAAATGTTGCAATTGTACCAGCCTCCACCACTTCCTCTGGCAGCTCATTTCCCTCTGTGTGAAAACGTTGGCCCTTAGATCCCTTTTAAATCTTTCTCCTCTCACCCTAAACCTATAGCCTCTAGTTCTGGACTCCCCGACCTCAGGGAAAAGACTTTGCCTATTTACCCTATTGATGGCCCTCATCATTTTGTAAACCTCTATCTTTGGGCTGTGGGAGGAAACCCACACAGACATAGGGAGGATGTGCAAACTCCAGACAGACAGTCACCTGAGCCTGGGATCGAACCTGGGTCCCTGGTGCTGTGGAGAACCAGTGAACCACATGTCACCCTTAATTGTCACTAACATCACTCAAAATATTAGTGACAATTCCAGCCTTAGCAATAGGTTTAAAAACAAAGAGCAAGCTGATTATCTTACACAATAATCATTATTAATCACCTTTTACCAGGGGGGTTAAGGATTAATCAGAGATTATTTCAGTTTAATGGAAGATCTTTATTATTGGTAGTATTGTTATTTTCAGAAAGTAGCCTACACTGGCAAGCCTGATATCACAACAAATCTCATTTTGGTCAATGATATTTCTAGTGCAATAAGACATCAATTACCATTTATTGGAATTTAGCTGCATCAAGAGGGTGGCACAGTGGCTCAATGGTTAGCACTGCTACCTCACAGAACCAGGGACCTGGGTTCGATTCCAGCCTCGGGTGACTGTCTGCGTGGGGTTTGCATGTTCTCCCTGTGTCTGGGCTAGTTTTCTCCCACAGTCCAAAGATGTGCAGGTTAGATGGATTAGCCATGGAAAATGTAGTGGTAGAGGGTCTGGGTGGGATGCTCTTCAGAGGGTTGATGTGGACTTGATGGGCCAAATGGCCTGCTCCCAGTCTTTAGGGACTCTCTGATTCACAGCACATCTCCAATTCCCCTCTCAGCCCAAAGCTGTGCAGGTTAGGGTGAATTGGCCATGCTAAATCAGTCAGTCTGCACTTGTTGGGCCTAAAGGCCTGTTTCGACACTGTAGGAGTTCTGTGATTCTAAGAGATCTACCATCTGTTACTGATTGTGAGGCTAACAAATGCCCACTCGTTTGTCATCAATAAAAGCAGCTACACAGGATATTAAGCGGCTGAATAACAACGAGTCTGTCCGTTTTGGTCTCATTGAAATTGAATGCCCAATGACAGAGACTGACGTTCCAAATCCGAGAGGTGATCTGCTAACAATCTTCAATTAAACGAACAGCCAAAAGAATCAGTATCCATCAGTGATAATTCCACATCTCTTCAAGCAGAAGTGTCCCACTAATGATGATCCCAGCTTTAACAAGGCATCTAGTATCAATCAATGCCAGTCCAATTCTAACTAGGGTTAAGTTTCCATCGGTGGTCTATGTCAGATGGTGAGGCACCCAGTCCAGCAGCTAGTTGAAGTCAGTCACAGTTTGTGAGGGGGTGTATTGTGTATCAATTCTTTCTGGAGGAATGCCTGACATCTTTTAGTGACGGTTGTTGCGTAATGAGGAAATCGAACATCAAACCCATTGTCATGGCAAATGATTTATCACATAGGAAGAAAACCAAGAAACCCGATAACATTAATACCAGTCAAGCAGGGCATCAAACGTCAACCACTGCTGATACTAAACTTGCGAGAGGGGGCCAAAAATTAATCAAAGATTCTTCAATCCGAGCTGAAGATCAAAACATTTCCAATGAGAATTCCAATCCAGCAGAATTTCAATCAACAACCAGTACTTTTAATTTTGCGAAAGAAAGAACATCACCATTGCAAAACACCGCAATTGTAATAAGTAGCCCGAGTGATACTTCTAGCTTGACGACAAGTAACACAACTACTTTGGCAGGAGATGTTTCTGGCAACACCTCTGACAGCGAAATAGGAACTTATGCAACCATCAGCACAAGTGGTGCTCTAACAGACGGTCAAATGTCTCCTTTGAACAACACAAAAGCAAAAGGAATTCAAGTAATCAATAATAGTACCACTTCGAGATACATGCAAATAGCTTTAAAAATGCCTGGTGCATTAGAACGCCAATTGTCACAAAAGAAACCTTCACTTGGCACCAAACCCTTCCCAACGAAACCTTATATTTTTGTTAATGTTGATCCAAATAGCCAAGACGTTACAAAGAATTTCAGCTCAAAAGCTGAATCATCGGCCAATGATAGGTTTATAACAGAACAGGGCAAGAGGACCACAGATCTTCACTCTATAAATTCACGCTTGAAAAATTTGGATCAAAATCAAGTGTCAACCAGTGATGTTTCCAGTGCAACAAAAACTCAGCCTCAGGGCAGCGATGCATCAATCAGCAACCATCCTGATGTGACAGTAGATTCATCAAAAACTGATTATGAATCCTATGTAATAATACCACCAAAAACAAACAAAATGTTGGATAAGCCTAAGTCAGTTAAAGATAAATCCACTCCATCAGAACGTTACAGATCAATGAATGTTAGTTCAGGCCAAGATGAAACTCACGCAAATTTCTATGCCAGTATATCACAAAGCAGGACCAGTAACCCAACTCATCATTTCCCAGCTATTGTCAATCCCAGCTCACTAGAAGATGAACAACAGGCCAGGAGCAACCCAAGTTCTAGCCTATCACAAGACAGCAGCCATACTAGTTCAATGGAACATGAGATATTGCTCCGGGGTAATCGCAGCCGGGCACTGAAACGAACACCAACCAGTAGCACTGACCATGACTCAGTCGACAGAAGCCTTAGTAGTTCAACACGTCATTCACCAATCAGTCTCACTCCCAATTCGATGGACCATGACACAAGATCTTTTAGACTTCCAAGTCGTTCAGGGACCTCATCTGCAAACAAGCCAGTAGAACATGAAATGCTGGTCAAGGGCAGTCGTCACGCATCAATACGACCATTGGTGAAGAAATCCAGTCCGACTCACCAGGAGACACCTCCCAAGAATAATCGTGGTCGAATAGAGAAACAAATGTCAGGCAGTGATGGCCCTCTTCCGGAAAACCATGAAGCAATGGGCAATATGAGCAATCTCAGCTCATTAAAGACTCAATCATCACTCAGTGGCGTTGTCAAGGCAACTAAACATCAGGATGCTTAGTGAGGATTGGGCATCAGGCTGCTGTGAGGTGAAGATCTCAGTCTGTTAAAATTGGTCAACCGGCAACAATCACGGACCACCAGAAAACTTTGCACATGGATGAGACACTGTGTCAAGGACATCCAACCCTGATACCAGTCAAGCTGACATTGAATAATAAACACACAATAAACCAAAGTTAATTGTTTCAAGAACGATCCTGATCGGTGTTCTTTTAATAAGATGTGTAACATTTACTGATTCAAATCTCAAGCTGAATATTAAAGATTATTCAGTAACCGTCACATGGTGCATGATTTGTAATCTTCTTTATTGATTGTCTGTGTATCAGGTTGGCTAATAGCATGCAGTGGTAGTTCCCAATGAGATAGAGAGCCTAACAAAGAACATCAGTCAGAGGATATTGTGAAACTCAAAAGGATTCAGAAAAGATTTACAAGGATGTTGCCAGGGTTTGAGCTACAGGGAGAGGCTGAATAGGCTGGGGCTATTTTCCCTGGAGTGTCAGAGGCTGAGGGGTGACCCTATAGAGGTTTATAAAATCATGAGGAGCATAGATAGGGTGAATAGGCAAGGCTTTTTCCCTGGGGTGGGGGAGAGCAGAACTCGAGGGCATAGGTTTAGGGTGAGAGGGGAAAGATTTAAAAGGGGCCTAAGGCAACTGTTTGTGTGGAGTTTGCACATTCTCCCCGTGTCTGCGTGGGTTTTCTCTGGGTGCTCTGGTTTCCTCCCACAATCCAAAGATGTGCAGGTTAAGTGAATTGGTCATGTTAAATTTCCCGTAATGTTAGGTGTAGGGGAATGGGTCTGGGTGGGTTGCTCTTCCGAGGGTCGGTGTGGACTTGTTGGGCCCTGTTTCCACACTGCAGGGATTCAAATCAAATCTAAAGGGGCAACTTTTTCACACAGAATGTGGTGTGTGTATGGAATGAGCTGTCAGAGGAAGTGGTGGAGGCTGGTACAATGACAACATTTAAGAGGCATCTAGAAGGGTACATGAATAAGAAGGATTTAGAGGGATATAGGCCAAGTGCTGGCTACTAAGACTCGGTTAAGTTAGGATATCGAGTCGACATGGACGAGTTAGATCGAAGGGTCTGTTTCCGTGCTGTAAAGCTCATTGACTCTATCAGTCAATCCAAGTCCAGCATTACACAACAACCCTAGAATAAAAGATACAAGAACAGAAGTTGCTGGGGAAACTCAGCAGGTCTGATAGCATCTGTGGACAGAAAGCAGAGTTCACATTTTGGGTCCAAATCTTTCAGTTCTGAAGAAAGGTCACTATTTGTTAAAAGTCAAGAGGGGACTTAACAAGGGCCAGTGCTTAGATTTAGATTTAGATTACTTACAGTGTGGAAACAGGCCCTTCGGCCCAACAAGTCCACACCGACCCGCCAAAGCGCAACCCACCCATACCCCTACATTTACCCCTTACCTAACAGTACGGGCAATTTAACATGGCCAATTCACCTGACCTGCACATCTTTGTGACTGTGGGAGGAAACCGGAGCACCCGGAGGAAACCCACGCAGGCACGGGGAGAATGTGCAAACTCCACACAGTCAGTCGCCTGAGTCGGGAATTGAACCTGGGTCTCTGGCGCTGTGAGGCAGCAGTGCTGTAGTAAATTCAGGCAATGAGGGGCAGCGTGCTGAGATGCAGAAGGGGTAATAATTGTGAAGGGAGCAGGCACCTTTTTTTATTCGTTCGGGATGTTGGCATTGCTGGCTAGATCAGTATTTTTTGCCCCTCCATCACCCTCTTGGGCAGGTTTAGGAGGTGAGTTACTCGCCTCAGTATTCCCAGCCTCTGACCTGCTCTTGTAGCCACCTGTGTTTCTATGATGTGAGTTGGAGATGCGCTATGAATCAGAGAATCCCTACAAAGTGGAAGCAGGCCATTTGGTCCATCAAGTCCACATCAACCCTCTTGAACAGCATCCCATCCAGAACCTCCACCTCCACTCTATCCCTGTAACCCTACAGATGCCACTGACCTGCCATGCCATTCCATTTCAGTGATGAAGTTGGACGTGGTGACCCTCTGGTTAAACCATCACCAACCATCTCTCTCGAGTGAGAAACTAAGGCTAAACTGGTGACTTTACCTTTACATATATAAAAAAAGCAAGATCTGGTAATAATGAGACAGTAATACATGCAAAATGTCCCTTACTGCTCTTTAGCAAGATTCCTGTCTTACCTTTAAAGCCTTGGTGGAAAATCAGACAATTTATTCTCGATTTTGAGAATCTCGTCTTTCTGGTCACCCCACCTTTTGCTGACTGAGTTTGCCCATGACGTGGGACATTTCCACCCATTGAGTACACTCTGAGTCAGCTTCCCTCCCAATTCAATGCAACTTGAAGTAGACTACATGCTTCCCAACACCTGTAACCCAGAAGACGTCTAGCTTTAGTGAGTGATATTCAAGTCAAATAAAGCATCTAAAATTCCTCTCAAAGAAATGCTGAATACCAGTTCAGTTATGTTCCACCTTAATAGGAGACTGCACATGTGTGGCGCCTGTAAAAGCAAGACAGCCAATGGAAATACGTTGCTCTCAGGTGTATAGGAACACAGTGCAAAAATAAATGAAGACCAAGCTGAAATGTTGACAATGAGTCTTGATAAAACCGCAGCTAACAATGCAATCAAGGACTCAAAAAGCATCATGGGGAGGATGAACATTTAAAATTAGAGAGATACATGAAGAAAATGAGTAGACAACACAAAGTAAATAATTAGACCCTCATAAATAAGTTAAACAACGGATGGGAACGCTCAAAGATGAGAGGAGAGCAAGAAATGATGGAATATGAAATAATTTGTAGATGTCTATATTATAGTGGGAGGATGTAGAAACATGACAAGAAAGAATTATGGAAAATAAATCAGGTGGATCTGTGTTCCTTTGCATTGCTGATGGGATTCATTTGCTGCAATTTCCTATTTATTTATTTCTTCTAAACATTAACAGTTTTTACATCCAAGTACAAAGGGAATGGTCATCCATCTTTCCAGAAAACTACTTTTATCTAAAGACATGGGCTAGATTTTATGTTTGAATGAGAGGGCAGGTCCTTTAAAACCAGTGGGCACAGTGCCTATAGATTCACTTTAGCAGCACTGGCGTTGGCTCAAGCATCCTGCATGCCCATGGGCTGTTTGAGGATTGGTGGGTTTTCACTGGTGATGGGAGACATCCATGTCCCAAGCAGTCAGAATGATCAGCTTCCGTGCGTGGGCTAGTAACAGGTAGGAAGCTCCCTCCTTAAAGGGCTCCCTGTAGAGAGTCTCCTATCAGGTATCCCTCCCCTACCATCTCAGCTGTGTTTTACTTTGATACCATTCTAGCCCAGATCCCTCCCACACACTCAGTGGGATTTACTTACTTGACCCCAGTGAGGTTCAGCAGCTAGGCTGGACACAGCAGTGCTCCACGTCACTCTTCAACCCTGCTGCAGTACGAGGAGTGGCCACAGCTCCCAGTGGCACTGCCAGACCTGGCAAACTGTTTGGTAGAATCATTAGGGAAGAGAAGGGAGCCACTCAGTACATTGTGTCCTTATCACAATTCAAGTTAAATATAGAATGCGGATACAGCTTTTACCTTGATTTAAAAATCAGCAGCAGAGAGGAATAAAATCAGTGAGCAATATTGTTTTAAGATGAATCACGCCTTCAGCAATAATTTTTTTCCCCTGAAATACTCATAGACGAATTCTTGATGCACCCCTGGGCATGCATGAGTAAGTCATAAAGTCATAAAGTCATTGTCATAGACTCATCCAGCACGGAAACAGATCCAACCAGTCCATGCTGACCATAATCCCAAACTAAATTAGTCCCACCTGCCTGGTCCTGGCCAATATCCCTCCAAACATTTCTTATTCATGTACTTATCCAAATGCCTCATAAACGCTGTAACAGTACCCACATCCATCACTGCCTCTGGAAGTTCATTTCACACGTGATTACCATCTGTGTAAAAAAATTGCCCCTCATGTCTTTTATAAATCTTTCTCCTCTCACCTTAAAAATATGCCTTCTAGTCTTGAAATCCCCCACCCTAAGAAAAAAAAAAACACCATTGACCTACCCATGCCCCTCATGATTTTATAAATCTCCATAAGGTCACCCTGCAGCCTCTGACGCTCCAGGGAAAACAGCCCCAGCCTTTCCCTATAACTCAAACCCTCCAATCCCAGTAACTTCCTGGTAGATCTTTTCTGAACTCTTCTATTTCCTGTGCCACACTCTCAGGCAACAAGTTCCAGATTATAAAAATCCGCTGCATATAAAACTAGCCATGAGCCTTTTATATCAGTATTCTCTGGTTCTTGAGTCTTCAATCAATGGGAATGTTTTTTTTTCTGTCTGTCTGTCCAGACCACACATGGCTTTGATGATCTAAATCAAAATTGTGTATGGAGCTTTGCTGGCAGCAGAAAGTTGAACATTGTCTGGACTAGTGACCAGTCATTAATGATGAGGTCTTATACCTAGCAATAACCACATGTCCACTGTCAGGTACCTCAACATCTCAGAGCAGGCTGGTCAGAGCTCTACCAGTCAGGAGCTGTCTCTCATGAGAGACATCCTTATTGAAACAGAAGATCCTTGGGGGACACAACAGAGTAGATATGGATAGGTTGTTTTCCCTTGTGGGAGAGTGTAGAACTAGAGGGAATAATCTCAGATTAATGGGTGTTACACTTTTATCAGAGATAAGGAGAAATGTTATCTCTCAAAGGAGAGTGAATCCAGGGAATTCTTTAATGTAGAGGGCTAGTGAGGCTGGGTCATTAATTAAATTCAAGGCTGAGTTAGCTAGATTTTCAATCGGGAAGGGATTCGAGAGTAGAGGGAAAAGGCAGGAAGGTGTTAGCTCAGCCATGATCCCACTGAATGGTGGAATAGTCTGGATGGGCTTCTGCTGCTACATTGAATGGTCCTCAGCAGTTGCTACAAACTGTGCCTTTTAACTGATAAGGCAGAGACCTTGTATAAGTGACCAGCCAGTCTGTGCCTCTTGCACCCCAGTGGAAACATTCAGAATGGGAATGTTAAGAAGAAACATTCTCATCAGCAAGAACCAACTCAGCAGATCTTGTGAACCAAGGACTACGGATCTGCTTTCCCAGTTTTCCCCCATGAAAATGTGTGTGTGTGCGTGTCTGTTTGTGTGTGTGTATGTGTGAGCATGTGTGTGAGTGTGTGTGTGATAAGAAAGATGAGGAGAGAGGACTGGAAATCAACAGGATGGGAATGAGAAGGCAGCAACTAGAGACTTGAGGGAGTGAGGGACAGAGAAAACAAAATTAAGCTTAAAATTATGCAATTTTGAAACAGAGACCTCAGAAACCAAAGAAGGCTTTGCTGAGGAAAATTCTAATCATAATCAAAGGAAATGTTTGCGTTTTGCCAGGGCAGACAAAAATGTGAGAAGAAAGATGTGGAGTTGTCACAACTCACTGGGGTAGCTCACTGGAAATCAAACTCCAATATTCCTGTGGTTGGTTTAAAAGGGAAAGTTTTTAAAAATAAGTAAAAATTCTACAACTTACTGATACAGGTTGATAGAGAGTATGGACTGGGTTTTTGAACTTAACAAGAATTACTATTAATGACAAGCAATTATACTGCATCTACTGGTAAACTGTTCCAAATCATAGACACATAACAGTGCCAGTCAAAATCCATGATCCTCTAAAACCTTTCTATTCATATACCAGTCCAGATGCCTTTTAAATGTTGGAATTATACCAGCCGCCAACACTTTCCCTGGCAGCTCATTCCATACACTTACCACCCTCTGTGTGAAAACCCCTTAGATCCCTTTTAAATCTTTCCCCTCCCACCTTAGACCCATGCTCACTATTTCCAGACTCCCTCACCCCCCCGGGTGGAAAGACCTTGTCAATTTACCCTATCCGTGCCCCTCATGATTTTATAAACCTCTATATGGTCACCCCTCAACCTGTGAAGCTCCAGGGAAAATAGTCCCAGTCTATTCCATCTTTAAGGGATCCCAGATTGTTGTTTTAAATATTTACATTTTAGGCTGTGAGAGAGGAGCGTGCTGCTTGAATGGCAAGTGGACTCCAGTAGAGACACTGCTGTGGAGCATGCACCAGTTTGATGCATCCCATCAAACTGCTGAACCAGTCAGATACTTGACAACACTGCAGGTGGGGTGGCACCATCAATGACCCAGGCTGCTGGAGAAACTAGATTGTTCCTCCGAGCCCTGGTGCCCTTTAAGTTAGGGCACATTGTTTTGAATACTGTGTGGGGAACAAGTGGGCAGTTCTGCAGATCCACGGGTGAGGTGTTGAGAGTACGTCCATTGCTAGCTTTATGATCACTAATATGGCTTATTATAGACAGGGAGCCCCTTCATTAGTTATGGAGTGACCATAAAGAAGGACCTCACCCAGGGAGCTGGCTGCTTCTACACAATGTATTGGTTTCTCATGACCCTGGTAGAACATGGGTCAGGACAGCGCGTTGCCCCAGTTTAACATTCATTGGCACAGTTGGTAATTGGCCGTTACCACATTGCTGAGCCTTCCAATGCTAGCAATGTGCCATGATTTGGAAGATGCCTTGTACCACCACTTTGCAGCCCTCCTACTTCTCAGCCCATTTTCCAGTCTGCTCAGTTTCAATTACTAACGGCACTGCCAGCTTCGAAAATCCACCTTTAACAAATGTGAGAATGCATTCCTTCAGAATCTAATGACAGTTGGAAATTAAAAGGAAACTTTTTGTTTTAAGTTTTGTATCTCTGTCTCTTATGCCTGTCTTAACTCAATCTTTTATTTTGCATTTCATTTACTATACTGATTTGACACTGAATGAACAAACTTGCACTCCCTGGCCAGGGATCTGGTGTGGTGCAGTAACAAATAAACGTTGCCTTTGGGTTCACTGGTCTGTCTTGGAGATATAGGAGAAGATGAGACTGCAGATGCTGGAGATCAGAGTCGGGAGTGTGGTGCTGGAAAAGCACAGCAGGTCAGGCAGTATCCGAGGAACAGGAGAATCGACGTTTTGGGTGAGAGCCCCTCATCAGGAATAAGGCTTGGCTGGCTGAAGAGTTTAATTTTTGTTTTATTAATGCACTATATCATTCAGGTCATTTGTTACTCATTAACAATTCCATCTGATCATTTACAGTCCGAGTAATGAATTGGGGATACCAAGTTGTTTCAACAGTTATAGCTGTAAAGAAGTTAAGAGCATCACAGCATGAAAAATTTGAGCTGGAGTAAACCTCAAGATTCCTTCACCATTGGGAGGTGATAGTGACTGATCATCTATCTAATATGTCTCTCAATTCCTTTCGTAGCCAAGATTTCAGACTTGAATATGCTCACTGACTGAACAATCATGTGCTGCTTCCTAGGCCTCAGAATACCTCACTCTGCGTGTAGACATTTCTCCTCAAATTATTCATAAACTGCAGACCTTTTATTCTGAGTCTGTAACTCTCAGTTGTGAATTTCTTAGACAAGAAACAGTTGTGAGAAATGTCTACATTTCTATCAGATCACCTTTGACTTTTCTAAACTCCAAGGATTACAGGCCCCGCCTTTCCCGTCTCACAAATGAATCATCTCATTCCAGGAAGCACTTCAACGGGACTTCCTCTCCGACATGTACATCTTTCCATAGTTATAAGGAGACTAAATGTAGGCTGAACTCCAGGCCTCACCAATGCACTATATAATTGGACTTTTACTGCTGGACCCATTCCTCTTGTAAACGAAGCTAACAGGCCACCTTCTTCCTCCTTGCTTCCTGCACCTACGTGTTACCTTTCAGTGATTCATTCATCCTCTGAAGGTAAACAATTCCCAGACTCTCCACCACTCTCAACATATCTTCCTTTTGAAACATTTCTCCTACTAAGTGGATAACTCTGCACTTAACCTTTATTGTTGAGAGTGTGCTGCTGGGAAAGCACAGCAAGTCGGGCAGCATCCGAGGAGCAGGAAAATCGACATTTCGGGAATAAGACCTTCATCAGGAATCCTGATGATGGCCTTATGCCCGCAACACCGATTTTCCTGCTCCTCGGATGCTGCCTGACCTGCTGTGTTTTCCCAGCAGCACACTCTCGACTCTGATCTCCAGCATCTGCAGTCCTCACTTTCTCCCATGTAACTTTTATTGCATTCCTTTGACCATGAGCTTGGTCTCTTATGCCTCACACATAAACACCCACAAAAATAATTCCTTTCTGTGCTTTTTCTTTGTATCCGTTTTGTTTGGTTTTACTATTCTTTCTTACCTTCTAACTTAGATCAATTAGATGGCATGGAGGCTCAGTGTACCTGGGTTCGAATCCGGTCTCAGGTGACTGGCTGTGTGTGGAGTTAAAAATGTGTTGCTGGAAAAGCGCAGCAGGTCAAGCAGCATCCAAGGAGCAGGAGAATCAATGTTTCGGGCATGAGCCCTTCTTCAGGAGTCCTGAAGAAGGGCTCATGCCCGAAACGTCGATTCTCCTACTCCTTGGATGCTGCCTGACCTGCTGCGCTTTTCCAGCAAGACATTTTCAGCTCCAATCTCCAGCATCTGCAGTCCTCACTTTCTCCTGTGTGTGGAGTTAGCACATTCTCCTTGTGTCTGCGTGTGTTTCCTCCAGGTGCTCCAGTTTCCACCCACAGTCCAAAGCTGTGCAGGTTTGGTGGATTGGCCATGCTCAATCACCCCATAGTGTCGAGACACATGCAGGCTGGATGGTTTAACCAGGCAGGGAGAGGGTGAATCTGAGTAAGATGCTCTTCAGAGGGTCAGTATGGACTTGTTGGGCCGAATGGTCTGTTTCCATACGTCAGGGATGCTAAGGCTCTGTTTCTGCACAAGTTAAATTGATTTTGTACATCTCTCACTGCCCTGTCAATTTATAATGACAGGAGGTGATGGCCTAGTGGTATTATTGCTTAGCCTGTTAATCCAGAGACCCAGATAAAGTTCTAGGGATGCTGGGTTCAAATCCCATCACAGCAGATGGTGGAATTTGAATTCAATAAAGATGTCTGGAATTAAAGATCTAATGATGAATTTGATTGTCAGAAGAAAACATCTTGTTCACTAATGCCCTTTTTGGAAGGAAACTGCCAACCTTACCTGGTCTGGGCCTACATGTGACTCCAGACCCACAGCAATGTGGTTGACTCTTAACTGCCCTCTGCGGTAATTAGGGATGGGTAATAAATACTGCCTAGCCGTGACACCCTCATCCTGTGAATGAATAAATGAAAAAAAGAGAGGTTTGTTCAGTTTTCCATGAGTGGTCTTATTCCACGGAAAGTTGTCTGACCGGAATTATGATCTTAGTAACTGTTTCAAGTTCTCCCTTTATCATTATGTTGAACCTGATCATATTCATCTCACTGTTGGATAAATCTTAATGCCCTGTTAGGCCATCAAGTAAATCTGTCTCATTGCCAGATTGAACATGGGCTGTCAGCGACACCCAAGTCCCATAATTATATACAAAACAACATGGTACTGTCATCAATCCTATCTAACCAAAGTGGAAACATGAATCAATCGCAGTTTAATCAGTCAGTGATGGTCTCAGCATAGTGTGAACGGGCACTTTTGGCAACACAAGCAGGTACTACTAGGATTTGAACCCAGGAATCTCCTATTGACTAGGCAGGCACCTTAACCATCTAAGCCATGGTACCACGGGAGGATGCGACAGTGAACTTTTGACAAAGCAAGCAGGCACCACTGGGCCTGAACTGCTGTGCTTTTCCAGCACCACTAATCCAGAATCTGTTTCCAGCATCTGCAGTCATTGTTTTTACCATAGTATGAACTGGCAATTGTGACAAATTCGGAATAAATAGGTAGCATTGCATCAGTCAGCAATTGATTATTATGTTCAGAAGTAATCAATAAAGTGAATTGTTTATTTTGTCTGTTTTTAATTTGAAGTATTTCAGAATCATATCATGCAACATTGGCTTTCATCACATTTTACATGTTGAAAAATATGAATATTGCAACCTCTTGTTACTGACTTTAGATATTACTAGGTCAGATGTCAGATGACACCAGGTTTATTTGAAATCACAAGCTTTCAGAGCGCAGCTCCTTCATCAGGTGAACTTTCCAGTAACTCTAGTGAATAAGCACTTCACCGACGAAAGCTTGTGATTTCAAATAAAGCTGTAGGACTATGACCTGGTGTCATGTGACTTCTGACCTTGTCCACCCCAGTCCAACACTGGCAACTCCACACCTTAAATATTATTGATGTTTTGAGGTAAAATCAATAGTGCTGTACTCATAAATTGAAGTTCTGCCAGTTGTACCATCCTTTTGGTGTGCTATCTGTTTGTTATGTCGGTCTATCCAAAATCTTGCTGCTGTAGCACAGCTCATGAATGGGCTGGGTGCCAGATAAGTGGCTCATTTCCCTGATCACCTGGCTTCCCATTGTGGCATCATCATTGGTGTAATAATTTGAGCTGTTTAACCTTGCCAGCCTCTGCACAGCAGGGACGGCACTGACTGTAGTTGCCTGTGCAGAGGAAGCAAATATTAATTGATAACCACACCCCCCCACCCCAGAGTGTATAGAAACTCAAGACCAACAAGCACCTTCTCTCAACGTGTTTACATATCGTCGGCCAACATGATCAAAATGATGTTGAATCCTGCGGTGATCATTGACAATGGATCTGGACTCTGCAAGTCTGGGATAGTGGGTGACAGCATCCCCACATCAGTTATACCATCGGTTGTGGGCTGTTCTAAGTTGACAAAGGGATCACGCAATGCCAATCTCAAAGACTATTACGTTGGTAAGGCAGCACAAAGCAGAAGAGATGTCTTGGCTTTGAAGTATCCAATTGAGCGTGGCATAGTGACCTCTTGGGAGGAGATGGAGATGATCTGGAGATATATATATGGTTTCGAACTGCGTGTGAAGTCCAAAGAGAGGCCAATTTTGTTGACTGCTGCCCCTCTGACTCCTTTCTCTAACAGAGAAAAGATGGCCGAGATAATGTTCGAAGGCTTCTCAGTGCCAGCGATGTTCGTTGCCATTCCAGCCACATTGGCCCTTTACGCATCTGGCCGTACCCGAGGTATAGTGCTAGATAGTGGCTATGGAATAACGGATGCTGTGCCCATCTACGAAGGCTACTACCTTCCGGACGCTGTACAAAGGCTGAACCTTGCCGGGAGCGACATCACCGAAAACCTTTGGAGGCTCATGTTGGAGAACAGGCATTCTTCCACTGAGAAAATGGAGACAGAACTCGTCCAGGAAATCAAGGAAAAACTCTGCTACATCTCTCTCGACCCCAAGCAAGAGAGCAAGAAGCCGGCCGATGAACTCCAACATGAGTATCAGATGCCAGACGGGACTCAGATTGTGGTCAAAAATGAGCTGTTTGGTGCACCGGAATTGCTTTTTGCCCCAGACAGTGTTGGAGTGAAGGAAGGTGGAATCCACAAGCTGATATTAAGCAGCATCGCAAGATGTGAACAACGGTTGCACAAAGAATTCCACAGTAACATGCTGCTATCTGGTGGTTCAACTCTCTTCTCAGGCATGGAGGATCGTTTACTCAAAGAAATCAAGCTGCACACGCCGAGTGGGGTCCAAGTGAAGATCATCGCCCCACCGGAAAGGAACTATTCTGTTTGGGTGGGCGCTTCAATTTTAACAAGTTTGGCATCCTTTAAACATATGTGGATCACTCTCAGTGATTATAATGACTTTGGGCCATCTGTGGTAAACAAGAGGTGTCTTTAAAAGCTGTTTGTCCTGAAGTGTGACTGTTGAAATCAAATTTTTAAAATGTACGCGATCAAATACTAGTTCATAAATCACGATGTCTTGAGTGCTGGTCAAATCACAAAAGATTTGGAATTAATATTTCTTGCGGGTAATTCTGGTTTTTGATTATATTTCTTGACACGCTTTCATTGTACAAATGGGAACAGTCCTGCATAGTGCACCAAAGAAAACTGAGCCTAAGAACTATCTGTAATAGAGTCACTGACTTTTAAAATAAGCCTGTACTTTCTTCATTGTCAGGTCATTAATAATTACAGTGCTTCCAGAGTCTACAATTTTGCATGTAATCCTTTCTTCCCCCTTTGCGGGAGACTACCCTCTTATGTTATAGCATGTCTCAATGTAATCTGACGCAACTCCACTATTATTGTCACAAACAAAAACAGAAATTGCTGAAAAAGCTCAGCGGGTCTGGCAGCATCTGTGGAGAGAAATCAGAGGGAAAAAATTTAAGGGAGATATGCGTGGAAAGTTCTTCACGCAGAAGTTGGTGGGTGCCTGGAACGCGTTGCCAGCGGAGGTTGTAGAGGTGGGTACAATAGTGTCTTTTAAGATGTATCTAAACAGCTACATGAATGGACAAGGAGCAGAGGGATACAGATCCTTGGAAAAGAGGTGACAGGTTTAGATAGAGGATCTAGATCAGTGCAGGCTTGAAGGGCCGAAGGGCCTGATCCTGTGCTGTAAATTTCTTTGAGCTTTGTTCTTAGTGATTCGGGTCCAGTGACCCTTCCTCAGGATGCTATTACTGTCCTCAGACCATGACAAGAAAGGCACCATTGCATAAAATTAATCCTGTTCCAGGTTCTGCAAGGCCTAAAATTCCCACTAATTACAGAAAGTGAAATATTTTGAGTTTGCTTCAGGCTCTGTGGTGCTGGCTGACCTCAGCCAGGCCATTACATATTCTCTTCAGCAACAGAGGGGCTAAGCCACACATTTTTTCCGCTTCTGATGACCTTACTGCAAAATGCATGTGGACATAAAGCATTTCAGCTGAGTAATGGTTGGAGTTTAACCTTAATACCCTCCTTGGCTAAAGAGTTTGCAAACAGACCTCACACATTGAGTATTGAACCTCAATGAGTTGGAACATTCAGGGTAAAAATAGGGGCAATGCTTCTGTCTATAGATTGATTAGACACTTTTGGAGCATGGCAATACGGTGGCTCAATGGTTAGCACTGCTGCCTCGCCACACCAGGAACATAGGCTTGATTCCCAGCCTCAGGTGACTGTCTGTGTGGCGATTGCACATTCTCCCTGTGTCTGTGTGGGTTACCTCCGCGTGCTCCGGTTTCCTCCCACAATCCAAAGATGTTCAGGTTAGGGTGGATTGGCCATGGGAAATTGCCCCATGGTGTCCAGGGATGCGCAGGCTAGGTGGGTGAGCCATGGGAAATACAGCATTACAGGGATTGGGTGGGATGCCCTTTAGAGGCTCAGTGTGGACTTGATGAGCTGAATAGCTTGCTTCTACGCTGTAGGGATTCTAATCTAAGTTAAATGAGCTTTGCAAGTTTAGAAATGTTAAAAAGGAACAGAATAAGTAAGGAGGAAGGGCAATTTGACAGTGGAATTTTCATCCTATTTTCTTTCATGTCTCCCTCATAACATTTCCAGCAATACCTCACAGAGGAACTGCCAGATCGGATCTTTCAGGGAATAGCTCAGCTGACAGTCTTTTGCAATTGGGCACAAGTGAAAGCATTAATTGAAAAAGAAATGGTCTGGATTTACAATCCTGACTGTGTGTTGTTGGCCTGATCCTCCAAGCTGCAACCTGGAAGTTTTTCATGATGAAAAGGACAAAGGGAAAGTGTGAGGTGAATCACTTTGGCAGGAGTAACAGGGATGCAGAGTACTGGGCTAATGGTAAGATTCTTGATAATGTAGATCTCGGTGTCCAGGTACAGAGATCCCTGAAAGTTGCCACCCAGGTTGATAGGGTTGTTAAGGAGGCAAACAGTGTGTTAGCTTTTATTGGTAGAGGGACTGAGTTTCGGAGCCATGAGGTCATGCTGCAGCTGGACAAACCTCTGCTGCGGCTGCACTTGGAGTATTGCGTACAGTTCTGATCACCGCATTATAGGAAGGATGTGGAAGCATTGGAGGAGAGGAGATTTACTAGGATGTTGCCTGGTATGGAGGGAAGGTCTTATGAGGAAAGGCTGAGGGACTTGAGGCTGTTTTTATTAGAGAGCAGAAGGTTGAGAGGTGACTTAATTGAGACATATAAGATAATCAGAGGGTTAGATAGGGTGTACAGTGAGAACCTTTTTCCTCAGATGGTGGTGGCTAGCACAAGAGGACATAGCTTTAAATTGAGGGGTGATAGATATAGGATAAATGTGAGTGGTGGTATCTTTACCCAGAGAGTAGTAGGGGCATAGAATGGCCTGCCTGCAATAGTAGTAAACTCGTCAACATTAAGGACATTTAAATGGTCATTGGATAGACACATAGATGAGAATGGAATAGTGTAGGATAGATGGGCTGCAAATTGGTTGCGCAGGTCGGTGCAACATTGAGGGCTGAAGGGCCTGTACTGCGCTGGAATGTTCTATGTTCTATGTTCATCCCTGATTATTGCACAAGCCTGTGGCAGGTCCCATAGTGCCATGTCTCAGGAGCTCTGGAAATGTTGCAGGGAGTTTGATGTAGGGGCATTTCATCTGCTTCCTCCCCCCACACCCTTTGAATGTGTGTGTTAGAAAGTATAGAGTCATGCAATGTGCTGTGCTGTGTAAATGACGCAGTGTGAGTCTACCATACCACCATCGAAACTCATTGTTACTTTATTACAGGATAACACTTTCGATCCATTAATTGCAAACAGTAGAGGTGTTCAAAACTATGAGGGGTTTTAATAGAATAGACAAGGAAAAACGTTTAATTGGCAAGAGAATTGGTCACAGGTTTAAGATAAATGGTAAAAGAAACCGATTGAAAAGATGAGACATTGAGTTATAATTTGGAACACATTCCTTCACAGGAAACATTTACAAAAGCAGATTTCAAAAGGGGATGGGACCCTGCTGTTCAGAAGGAGAAAGGGAGGACTGTCTGAAACGTTGACTCTCCTGCTCCTCAGATGCTGCCTGACCTGCTGTGCTTTTCCAGCACCACACCTTTTGACTCTGTTTACAGAGATCGGGTCTACCCTCAGGGGGGATCATTTACAGAGTTGCTTGAACACAACCACACACAGCGGAGAGTCTTTCTGGAATCTTATTGATGTAGGGTGGCACGGTGCCTCAGTGGTTAGCACTGCTGCCTCACAGTGCCAGGGACCCAGCCTCGGGCGACTTTCTGTGTGGAGCTTACACATTCTCCCCATGTCTGTGCGTGTTTTCTCCGGGTGCTCTGGTTTCTTCCCAAAATACAAAGATGTGCACGTAAGGGTGGATGGACCATGCTAAGTTACCCATAGTGTTCAGGGATGTGTAGGTTAGGGTGCACTAGTCAGGGGTAAATGTAGGGGAATGGGTCGGGGGAGGCGGGGTTTAACTCTTCAGCGGGCTGGTGTGTGGACTTGTTGGGCCCAGTGGCCTTTTTGCACAGTATAGGGATTGTATGATGTAGATCCAGTTCCATGTGATCCTACATCACTGTGACGTAGCTTCATATATACATGTGCAATATCCATTCTTAGGCAAAGGATGCAGTTACCCATCTTCTCCACCTTCTTTCACTCTTTCTCTTTTAACCATTAACATTTAACCCCTGACATTAAACTCTTTACTCCTATTTCCCCCTCTCAAAACTCTCCCGGCTTTCCCAAGCCCACTGTGAGGATATGTAATGTTATGGACCAGGCCAGAACCCCTTAAAACACTTTAAGAAGGTAGCCTAGAGTCTAACTTTTCCTTATTTTAAAGGCAGATGTGAATGGGGTGTTCCAGGTGTGATGCAGCTGGTCAAACCACCCGGCTTTAAGCAAAACAGCATTTATTTAAACACTACAGTTGAAACACGAATAAACAAAAGAGAAATTTAGAATTACTTAACTGTTGGAAAATGAAACAGACCCAATACAGTAACTATTACTAATCAACTGTTCCAATACAGTAACATCCCATAAACATGCCCCTTGGCAAAAAGGCAAATTCAAACACAGATTCCTACAGGCAAGAGAGAGATTTCAGAGAAAGTCCATCAGGAATCCTGTCCTGAGGCTTGGCACATTTCTGATAATCAAAATGTCTTATCACTGCTACAGTTACAAAAAACAAGAAAAAGTCTGAACTGGGAAAACTAGCCAATCCCCTTCGATTGTTAAACTGTTCCTCCCTAGACTCTTTGGCACCTCGGCCCTTACAACCTTTTTTCAAAAATACCAAGGACAAATCCTTTTTAAAATGGCAGCACATCACAGTAGGATGTGTGTGTTCCCTTGCCACCACATTGGAGAGGTGATCATGTTGGTGGAGTGGGAATGGCAGACTCTCATCACAGCTGGTCCTTGGATGTGCAGCCACAAAGTCCAATCAAGGGGGAAACAAATTGATTGAAGAGGTAATCATTCAGACCTTGCCACTAAACCAAGCTTTTCAAATGGCAGATACAAACTGGGATTTTCCCTCCCACAGCAACTTTGGTTCACTTTGAGCGAGGGATTAACTCAAGGGAAGAACAAAGAGCAGTCTAAAGACAACTTTAGAGAGGAGGGAATGACAATTGCCGATGTCACCAAGATTAGGAAGCTCCCTCTATCGTATGAGGTTGCACTATCGCAGACATAGACATTGCTGGAATGCCAACAACAAATAGAAATATATCATCATCATCAACAAAAGTAAACTCTAGACTCGGGTCTGTAAGATGTTCCTGTGTTGTATTGTGGTCTGTAAACTTGATGGTAAATAGGGCAATAGCAGGGCATTCAGAATACATTACCTTTCTACCAGTCTTAATCTCAGTCAATTGTTCAGACTGGCTAGGTGTTGAGGGGTTAAATGCTACATTTCCTTTCCCATTTACTTCTAAGCCTTTCCTCAAACGATCATCATCTTCCTACGGGAAACTCTGTCATTCCAACCAACCTGCTTTTCTATGGTTCTGCAACATTAAATTAAGATCTGTACTCACTTGCGCTCTCTCTCTCTCTCTCAGGGGATCCTTTTTCAATTTTGAGATCACTATTCATTAATCGCAGCAGTACAATTTCCTCAGCTAATGACACACAACAATCTTCTAGCTTTTTATCATTCATTCCTGGGACATGGGTATCTCTGCCTGTACCTGATGGCCCTGGAGAAGGTGGTGGTGAGCTGCCTTCTTGAACCGCTGCAGTTCATTATGTATAGGTAGAACCACAATTCCCTTAGGGAAAGAGTTCCAGGATTTTGACCCACTGACAGTGAAGGAACGGTGATATATTTCCAAGCCAGGATGATTGGTTTGGAGGGAAACTTGCAGGCGGTGGTGTTCCCAAGTATCTGCTAACCTTGCCCTTATAGATGGAAGTGGTTGTAGGTTTGGAAGGTACTGACAGAAGATCTTTAGTGAACTTCTGCAGTGCATCTTGTAGATAGTGCAAACTGCTGCTACTGAGCGTTAGTGGTGGAGGGTGTGGATGTTTGCAGATGTGGTACCAAACAAGTGAGTTGCTTTGTCCTGGATTGTGTTGAGCTTCTTAAGTGTTGTTGGAGCAGCCCCCTTCCATTGTTCCCTCACACTCCTGCCTTGTGCCTTGTTGGGGAGAGACAAGATGTGTTCTCTAGCTTCTGACTTGCTGTTGTAGCCACTGTGTTTATACCGTGACTCCAGCTAAGTTTCTGGTCAATGGTAGCCCCCAGGAAATTGATTGTGGGGGATTCAGCGATGGTAACACCATTAAATGTCAAGGGGCAATGGTTGGATTATCTCTTATTGGAGAAGGTCATTTGTCACGAATGTTACTTTCTTACATCGAGTACATCTTAGCAAGAAGTGATCATGAGTAAATAAAGTAACTTAGCTCAAAATAAATGTAGCCATCACACTATAACTAGCAATTGTTCAGCTTAACATTAATTTAAAAAGGAGAATGGCTCTTTGTTGAATATAAGTGGCTGTGTAGTGATTGGGATCAGGTGGACCTCATTGACTATGAGCATTGTGGTTGTCAACCTGGGCCAGTCCAGCCAGCTCTGGCTGACCGATATAACCAGGAGATTAGAATCTCCTCAGTTGAGGACTGACTCTGACCTGGCTGGTTACAGCCAGTGTACCGATGTACTGGTGAATGAAGGGTAACTTGGGATACTGGCCTCTGAGCAATTATTTCAGGCTGCCATTTTAAATGTGTACATTCACAGATAAAAGTGCATTCCATTTGGTCGCAAGTATTATCATTCAAAATTTTAAGGCTGAGATCAAATATAAGAAATAGAATATTCATAACAAATCACTTATAGAGCAAAAGGTTTCAACACTGAGCATGATGGACAAAATGTAATATGACAGTTGATGTTCATTACCCCCATGGGATTCCATCCCTCCCATGCCTCTGTTCGATGCAAGAAAGGATCCAGATGGTGGGGGACCCAGGATATCTGGAGCCAGGTTTGTTGACTGTAAAATCAGAGGATCAGCCATTTGGGGGCAGCACAGTGGCTCAGTGGTTAGCACTGCTGTCTCACAGAACCAGGGACCCAGGTTCGATTCCACTCTCGGGTGACTGTCTGTGTGGAGGTTGCACATTCTCCCCGTGTCTGCATGGGTTTCCTCCGGGTGCTCCGGTTTCCTCCCACAGTCCAAAGGTATGCAGGTTAGGGTGGATTGGCCATGCTAAATTGCCCGTAGTGACCAGGGATGTGCAAGGTAGGTGGGTTAACCATGGGAAATGTCTGGTTATAGGGATGGGGTGGGTCTGGGTGGGATTTTCTTCAGAGGGTTAGTGTGGACTCCATAGGCCAATTGGCCTGATTCTACAGTATAGGGATTCTATGAGGTGGGGTAGCTCTGCTCTGAAGGGTGAGATCAGAACAGTCATGAGTAATGATCCTGGTCTGGAGGATTAAGATTTTGAATCAGTTTGGGTTTGGTTTAGGGATAGCAAAGGGAGGAAGTCTCTAGTGGGAGTGGTTTGTAGCGACACTGTAGGTAAGTCAAGAAACAGCAGTGGAGTCAGAAGAAAGTAATTCAATAATCATGGGAACTTTAATCTTCATAAACATTGGACAAATAAAAATGGTGAAGGAGGATGAAATGAGAGACTATTAAGAACAGTTTCTTAGAACAATATCTTCTGGAAGCAAACAGGAACAGGCTGCATTACATTTGGTAATGTGTAATGTGACAGAATTAAATAATGACCTAGAGTGAAGGATTCCCCAACAAAGATTATCATCATCTGTTGGGTCTTAGAGATCTGGGTCTAATAATGTACACCACAACAGCCATGGAAGACCTTCCATTGTTTTTAAAAGACAACAGAAATCAGCTGTTATAACTACAACGAAACTGATTAAGGCAGGAATGAGTTGGGCCAAAGGGATCTGTACAGGTCTATGACTCGATGACCTTGTAGAGGTCTATAAAATCATGAGAGGCAGAGAAAAGGGAGATAGCCAACAGCTTTTTCCCATGGGAGGGGGCTCTAAAGCGAGATGGCATTGGTTTAAGGTGAGAGGGGAGAGATACAAAACAGTCCAGAGAGGCAACATTTTCACACAGAGGATGGTGAGTGTCTGGAACAGGCTGCCAGCGGTAGTGGTGGAGGCGAGAACAATTTCATCATTTAAGAAACATTTGGCCAGGTCCGTGGATGGGATAGATTTAGAGGGATATAGATCAAATGGGACAAGTTTAATTGTGAAAACTGGGCACCATTCTGTAGACCATTATGACTCTGTAGTAGGTAAGCAGAAGGCTGGAAGGACTCAGCAAGCCAGGCAGTATCAGGAGATGGAGAAGTCAACATTTCGGGTATAACTCTTCATGGCTTCATGACTCTGAATCTGTTTGCATGTCAGTAAGTCTCAAAAATACTGTCTTGGTCTGGTCTCTTAGAATATGAGGCTGCAAGAAAATTAGAGTCACAATTCCAGAGTCCTGGAAGTGAAAACCTATCTCCATCTGCAGACTACAGGACTGGAGTCATCGGTGCACAGCATTAATTGAGGCAGTTAATCTCAAAAGGGAAGTAAATGAACAAAATTAATTATTGAAGTCCGTGATGAGACGGTTTGAAATTCAGAAGGGTGTAAAGCTGCATTACTGTGAGGCTGTTAAATGCTTCCAGAACAATTTACATTTGAAAAAAGCACGAAGTCAGAGTCTATAATTATCTCCTGGATGGTAAAGTCAGACTGATCAAATGAGGACCATCTGTCAGCGAATTTGCATACGGTTACGCTATTTTTCCAGCAGCTGAGCTACAACAGTAAGAATTCATCACTGATGAAACAGCTTAAAGGGAACAAGACTCCCAGTCAGCCACTGTGACTGGGATGGGCACTGAAACACTAAGCTGTTCTCTCGGCTGCCACCTCCCATAGCTGCCTACCTATTGTCACTGCTTCTTCTCAACCTTTCTTTATTCAGTCCATTCGAGTCCATTTGCGAATGCCCAGACATTGATTTACTGTTAGAGTCCTCTCCACATCCCAGTGTTCACTCATACAATGCAATCCTGTCATATTAGGTTAGAAAATATGCCATTACACAGTCCATTTGTAAACTATTTCAAAATTTTAAAATCAGAGATGATCGATCTGTCTTACAGACCCTGTAACCTTTTGTGAATTGGATTGTGCATTTCGATATAATGTGGGCTTGATTAGTTTTCTTTCTTAGCAATCTGTACAAAATCTGAATGGAAAAATAACGTCTTAAAATCTTTAAACCTCTCTGCTACAATGTTGTTTCTAACATTCACTCAGTTGGTGGGAGAAAGTGAGGACTGCAGATGCTGGAGATCAGGGTCAGAAGTGTGGTGCTGGAAAAGCACAGCCAGTCAGGCAGCATCCGAGGAGCAGGAGAGTCGATGTTTCGGGCATAAGCCCTTCATCAGCAACACTCTCACACACCACATTGCAATAGGCTATTTGTCTGCCTTCCTTCAGTCTGACTCTGAGTGCCAAACATCGCTGGGGGTTAGCCTCCAAAGCAGCCCCTTACATATCCCAAATTTGACTGATTGTTGCTGAGGAGATTGATAAATTCTGTCAAATATATTTGCAGTTAGAACCATGCACCTGATTTACCTCCTGGCCATAAGTTCATCCATCTTCTCTCTCCATATCAGTTTCTTCATCTACTTTCACACTCTGGCACTTCCAAGGGCAAAATTCTGGTCCTTGTGAAAATGACGAAGTGCTCATGTTTTGATTTTCAACATCCACAGCTGTTTTAGTATTTGTTAAGTTCTCACGTTCACTGCCTCCATCACTGACCTTCTATCACCGTCACTATAGCAACCAGAAATCCATTGGGAATGGTATTATGTCCATATTCTGTTGCTGCCTAGTCTTTCAAGGTTAAAAATCACACAACACCAGGTTATAGTCCAACAGGCTTATTTGGACAAAAGACCAGCACTCTGAAAGCTAGTGCCTCCAAATAAACCTGTTGGACTAGAACCTGGTGTTGTGTGATTTTTAACTTTGTCCACCCCAGTCCAACACCGGCTCCTCCACCTCAGAGACTTTCGGGATCACTGCTATCATATACCCCACTTACCATTTCATGATAGCCTTATCAGCAGCAAGGTGTGTGATACAATACAGCCTTAATGAATCTAAGCTATCCTTCTATGGATGGCTCAGTGCTGTCTCACAGCGCCAGGGAGCCAGGTTTAATTCCAGCATTGGGTGACTGTCTGTGTGGAGTTTGCACATTCTCCCCGTGGGTTTTTTCCAGGTGCTCCAGTTCCCTCCCACGATCCAAAGGTGTGCAGGTTAGGGTGGACTGGCCACGCTAAATTGCCCATGGTGTCCAGGGACGTGCAGGCTTAGGTGGTTTGACCATGGGGAAATGCAGGGTTACGGGAGTGGGGTAAGGAGGGTGTCCCAAACTCCATCACATTGAGTGCCTTCAAACTTCCGCCACTGTTATACTGCGGAGAAACATGGCTGCCAATATGAATGATCTTTCTTCCTGAGGTTTTATGGGATAAATGTTGGCCAAGGGAATGGGAGGATTCCATGGTTCTTCCTCAAATGTTTCCACAGGATCTTTCAGATCCACTTGAGAAGCAGAGAGGGCTGTGGTTGAATGACACATCCAGGACATCCTGATAGATCAGCCCTCCAGAAAGACTGCTGTCACTGTCAGTGAGCATTGAGGAGGCCAGTCCTAACATCCCACACTGCTGCCCACACTATCCTTCCAATACCATTGCTGGAAATGTGTTGCTGGAAAAGCGCAGCAGGTCAGGCAGCATCCAGGGAACAGGATTCTCCTGTTCCCTGGATGCTGCCTGACCTGCTGCGCTTTTCCAGCAACACATTTCCAGCTCTGATCTCCAGCATCTGCAGACCTCACTTTCTCCTTCCAATACCATTGGCCAAGCCAGCAAAGCCAATCACGTAGCTGTTCTCCCAGCTTCCATTAAATTCCACACTGCAGCCCCCCTCCGCCCAATGTCTGAGTGGTTTTAGTGGAAGCTCAGAAAGCTCTCATCATGGCCCAGGGTACTCATGTTCACAGAGATCTGCGAGGTCTGACAGGCGCTTGTCAATCTGCCCACCAGCGGGCACTACCCTATGGGCTGTGACAGTGCACCATTCTGGTGAACTCCCCTCAGGGTAGCATCATTCAACCTTCCATCACTGCCAATCTGCCACTGCCCTTGTCAAGCTGCTTGACATGCACAAAGGTCTAGTCCAATGTGGGCCCTCCTGGGGTCTAACAGTGAAGGGGGCCCCCTGTAAGGCCATGCGCAGTTCTCCCCATTATGATCATCAGTAAGCTTCCAGCAGCCGTTCGGTAACCAGACTGGGCAGTAATATTACAAAGACACACAAAATGCTGGCAGCTGGCCAATTGTGAAAGGTTTTAGCACGTTGATCGCATCATAATGTATAAAAAAGGAAAGAATTGTGGACGCTGTAAATCAGAAACAAAAATTAAGGCTGCTGGAAAAGCTCAGCAGGTCTGGCAGCATCTGTGGAGAGAAAGCACAGTTCTGAGGAAGGGTCACTCGAACCCGAAACGTTCACTCTGACTTCTCTCCCTCGATGTTGCCACCTCAGGAAGTATCTTCCCGAATGTCTGTCAGCACGGGTCTCTGCAGGAAATGGGTGTTTGAAACAATGGGTGGCATCTGATAGGGGTCCAAGGAACTTGAATCGTGGCAAGATAGGTGACGGGATTGGGTGGGAGATTCAGTGAAGGTGACTGACGTTGGGAGCATCCTTCATGCTTTTCGCAAGTGTCTGAGTCACTGTCTCGCTGGGAATCGCTGAGTTACCAATGAGCAGGTTTGTGAAAAGCCTTTTCTACAGCACAACTCGCCTTATGAATACTCAGTTTCCCACCTGTCCAAACTCACCGAACAACCTCAATGTGGAGAAAGCCTGAAAAGGTGGATACCCACAGCGGGTACCTTCCAGCTGCTAGCTCCCACCCACCTCCAGCTCTCTCTCACAACTAAACTGCAGGATCCACGGCTACCGGCCGCACTCACCCCTCACCCATGGACATTGGCATCTGACATCTGCCAACCCCTGCTCTCCCAACAATCGTGGCACTTTCCTGACAGACTTCCACAATGCTGAGGAACCACAGACCTGCACTGAAGGGTGACACAGGAACTAGCATTGAAATGCTGCAGCAGGAACACCTTGTATGCAGGGATAGGCCCTCGACTCAGGTGGCATCTCAGAGTGGCTGTCATGGTCTTTTTGCACTTACTTACTTGTTTACCCAACATGCCTTGCCTTGCCTTCCATGTCTACTAGAACGCTGGCACTTCAGCCTGAGCCAAAGGCTATTTGCATTGATCTATGTTACATTGTCCGGCTTTTTATAAAGCTCACACAGGCTGCTTGTCAGAGGGATCTGTCTGGTGAGAGGGGCATTTGGAGGTGAGGTAGGGAGATGTTGGCACAGGAACTTTCTGCAGTGTGGTACACTGAGATGCCAGTCTAACACCAGCAGCACGTGCCAGCTCCCTGCGCCACAAACACATTGCACATTCATTCAACCAAATGGCCATGTCGGAAAGTGGGCAGGGGGTTACTCCTCAGTCCATGTTGAGGTGGCGGGGTTAGGGAGTGGAGGGTGGGGTGAGGGTGGGGAGGCAGACTCTGTCAGTCTCAAAGTCCCATAACCATCAGTCACAGGCACTCTGCCCTTTTCAAATGCCTTATTCGGACGCTCTGAATCGGGGAACTGTCTCATTATAGTCCAGGGGTGTTCAGCAGTCAGGGGGTTTGCAGGGAACTGCAAAGACAGCAGCTTGGGTTCTGGACAGTCAAGTTCAGTGACCACTGGTCGAGGTCAGTCAGAGGTCTGGGACATAGACAATCCCGGGAACTTGTCCGGGGGGGGGGGGAGGTGGCGTCTGTAAGGAAAGCAGAGGGATTACTGACAGAGGAAGAAGCAGAGGCTTTTCCAAGGTGGGCACAAAGCCTTGTTAGTTAATTTTGCCACTGATTTCACTTTTTTACCATTTTCCCTCTTTGACCCTCTCTTGCTGCCCCAATCCAGGTATAATGACCTAACTGGCTGCCCTTCTATACTGCCATATGCTTTTTCTTTGTAAGCCTATGTTCCCTCTGTCCACTGCTGCACAGTTCCTGTGTTTGGGAGTAAGTGCTGTATCTAGCAGGTAGTCACAGCCTTAACTGTGCACCTACAAGAGTCCATCAGCTTTAAAATCCCAAATCAATGACCACTTCCACCTAGAAGGGCATGGGCAGTAGAACATGGGAACACCATCCCCTGCAAGTTTTCCTCCAGGCCACTCACCATCCTGACTTGGACACATATTACCATTCTTTCACCATCGCTACATCTCCTCCTAACAACACTGTGGGGGTCCCTACACCCCAGCAACTGCAGCGATTCCAGAACGCTCAACACCATCTTCTCCTGGGTTATTAGGGATAAGCAATAAATACAGGCCTAGCCAGCAACACCCACATCCCACCAATGGATAAAATAACAATGGTCATTGTGCTTTCATATCTAGGAGAAAGTGAGCGCTGCAGATGCTGGAGATCAGATCGGGAGTGTGATGCTGGAAAAGTACAGCAGGTCAGGCAGCATCCGAGGAGCAGGAAAATCAACGTTTCGGGAAAAAGCCCTTCATCAGGAAGGCCCTCCGCTCCTCTGATGCTGCCTGACCTGCTGAGCTTTTCCAGCACAGTTATACACCTCATCCAAAGCTCAGTGCCTGTAATCATGCACCATTTCCTCAGTACGGCATTGAACTGAAATCAGCTTTAATGGGACTTGATCTGTTGTGATATTATCTTGCTTAGCCAAACACAAGATTTCCTTTCAGCAGGCTGGGAATCTTCTTCAATACGGTATGCTGTTAGCAGCAGTCAACACTTCTGTCCGTCACATTGTGCAAATGCCATCTTTTCTGTGGCACAGTAACTTAATCCCCCTCTCTCTCTGATGCTGTTAGTCTTTGTCTCGATCTCACTAATTGTTTTTTGACTGACAACCTGCTGTCCACCTCCTGGGACTCGCTCCTTATCTGGCTGTATCAGAGTGACTATATTACAACTCTGTGAAAACACTCCTCCATCTTACACCGAGAAAGGAAGACCAATTTACAATTGTTGCTTGGCCTACTTTGATTGTTTATCCTGAAGCCGAGTTCAAAGCATACACTAATCATTTTATTGCAAAATTGGAGCATGATCACTTTGCTGTTGGAACATTGGCCTCAGTGGGAACCGAATAAAGTAAATATGGAAATACTCAGCTATAGATTCACCAAAATAAAATACCAAGCCCAATTGATTCTCCTTGGTGGGCGTCAAATGTTCACAGTGATTCATTGGACTATTGGAGCATTCCATAGGGATTCTGTCTCCTAGGAAGCAATAATTTGGTGTTGTTCCAGAAAATGAAAGGGCAAAGATAAGTATTTTCATTCTGTAGCAATCTGTCTGATGCAATGTCTGAGGTTCCCTTTTACAAGCCTTTACAGCTGAAGCCTTAATACCTATAAACTAGAGTCACAGAGATGTACAGCACAGAAATATACCCTTCGGTCCAACTTGTCCATGCCAACCAGATATCCTAAATTAATCTAGTCCTATTTACCAATTTTTGGCCCTTTTTCCTCTAAACCCTTCCTATTCATAAACCCATCCAGATGCCTTTTAAATGTTGTAATTGTACACTTAATAGTTAAAGTCTTGGGGATGGTTACTGAACAAAGAGACCTTGGAGTACAGGTTCATAGCTCCTGTACAGGTTCATAGTCGCAGGTTGATAGGATAGTGAAGAAGGTGTTTGGTATACTTTCCTTTATTGGTCAAAGCATTGTGTACACGAGTTGGGAGGTCATGTTGCAGCTGTACAGGACATTGGTTAGGCCACTGTTGGAATATTGCGTGCAATTCTGGTCTCCCTCCAATCAGAAGGATGCTGTGAAATTGAAAGGGTTCAGAAAAGATTTACAAGGATGTTGCCAGGGTTGGAGGATCTGAGCTACTGGGAGAGGCTGAACAGGATGGGGCTGTTTTCCCTGGAGTGTCGGAGGCTGAGAGGTGAACTTATAGAGGTTTATAAAATCACGAGGGGCATAGATAAGGTGAATAGACAAGGCCTTTTCCCCAGGGTTGGGGAGTCCAAAAGTAGAGGGCATAGGTTTAGGGTGGGAGAGGAAAGATTTAAAAAGGAAGCGTTTAGAGGGATATGGGCCAAATGCTGGTAAATGGGACTGGGTCAGATTGGGATATCTGGTTAGCACAGTTTGGGTTGAAGAGTCTGTTTCTGTGCTGTACAACTCTATAATCACTCTGACAAATTAAATTTAGTTTTCTTCCATTAATAAGCTTGTGCAGTTGAAACAAGGATGTTTGCTTAATGGGTCCCAACCTGGTCTCTCGGTGGCTCATGCTGGGTCCCGGCCTAGTCTTTCAGCAGCTCGTGGTGGTGTCTCAGGCCTGGTCTCTCAGCGGCTCGTGGTGGGTCCCGGGCCTAGTCTCTCCGCAGCTCGTGGTGGTGTCCCTGGCCTGGTCTCTCAGTGGCTCGTGGTGGGTCCCGGGACTGGTCCCTCAGTGGTTTGTGGTGCATCCTGGGCCTGGTTTCTCAGCAGCTCATGGTGGTGTTGCGGGTCTGGTCTCTCAGTGGCTCGTGGTGGGTCCCGGGCATGGTCTCTGAGTGGCTCGTGATGGTTTCCGGCCTGGTCTCTCGGGGACTCGTGGTGGGTCCCAGGCCTGGTCTCTCAGCAGCTCGTGGTGTGTCCCAGCCTGGTCTCTCAGCGGCTCGTGGTGGGTCCTGGGCCTGGTCTCTCAGCGGCTCGTGGTGGGTCCCGGGCCTGGTCTCTCAGTGGCTCGTGGCGGTGTCCTAGGCCTGGTCTCTCAGCGGCTCATGGTGGATCTCGAGCCTGGTTTCTTAGTGGCTCATGGTGGGTCCCAGGACTGGTGCCTCAGTGGTTTGTGGTGGGTCCCGGGCCTGGTTTCTCAGCATTTCATGGTGGTGTCGCGGGCCTGGTCTCTCAGTGGCTTGTGGTGGGTCCCGGGCATGGTCTCTGAGTGGCTCGTGATGGTGTCCAGCCCGGTCTCTCGGGGACTCGTGGTGGGTCCCGGGCCCGGTCTCTTGGTGGTTTGTGGTGGGTCCGAGCCTGGTCATTCAGTAGCTCATGGCGGTGTCTTCACTTGGTGTGCAAGTGAATCCTGCCTGGGATATGTTCCCGAGGCACTGGGGGAGACCGGAGAGGCGGCGGTTCTAGCTGCAGCGAGGGTATCTGTGGCAGTGGTATTGAGAATGGAACAGCTGGGGTCACCCCAGATAGCGAGAGATAAGCAGAGGACTCACCAAAAACCACTGAACCTTTAACTTATTCCTTTATTTTCATAGTTTAAACTATGAAACACTTTAATATAAACTAATTCCTATTTCTTTATTTTTCTACTATTCTATGAAGAAATGCTTAACATTTCTACTTTGTCCCTAAATCTTTTTGTACCTAGAGGTACCTTGTACCTAAGATGGCACCATGTGTTGGCGACATTATACACTTTTTCACTGTACTTCCTGTACTTCCGTCCTTGAGTACATGTGACAAAAAACAATCTAAAACCTAAAAATCTAAAACAAAATAAAGAGGAATGGGAAGAAATTAGAGTGAAGCATGAGTACCACATGGATCAGTGGAGTTGAATGGTCCATTATTGTGCTATGTCTTTAATGTAATTCTAAGCATTTACTCCTAAAACTCCTGATCTGGAAGATTTTAGATTTAGTTGTTAATATTAATATCCATCCATCTTTAAACAGTCAGTGTAGACTCGATGGGCTGAATGGCCTTTTTCTGTACTGTAGGGATTCCACAATAACTGCTTTTATCTTTTGGGGATTAATATCAAGGCATCACTTTCTCACACGTTCATTTGAAATCAGGAACTAGTCTCAGAATATTCATGGTGTTGTATGTTTTTGTATTTCAGATCCATTCAGAGCTGGCACTTCTTTCGAGCTTTATTACGTTTCTTTTCTGTCAGTGCTTTAACGTGCACAATCTGCACTTCTGCTCTTTCTGCAGTTTGTTGACTTTTCTTTGTTACATCCACAGGCTTAGCCAATTCAACACAAGGAACATCAATAACAAATTGACTCAATCAAACACAGGACAACTGAACACAACATATTGAGCTTTGACTTTATCCAGTTTTATGCTAACAATAATCCTGATTGCCTGCCACACATGTTCGACACGTTAGCTGATCATGTTACTGAGAGGAAATAAATCAGATTTATTTAGATTATAAGCTGCAGCTGACAGTGGTGACCAGGTCTGCACTCACATATTTTTCAAAGATTCACAGAGTTGCAATTGCTGACTTTGTGTCTTAAATGCAGCATTTGGCTGTTGATAGGCTTTTCACTGACAGGGGCCATCAATGGTAGATAATAATGCCTCGATCCCCTGCAATTGGCGCGCCAACACAACAGGACCACATTTCACTAAACCTGCACTCATCCCTGGAACATCTGGACAACAAGCTGAAAATGTGTTGCTGGAAAAGCGCAGCAGGTCAGGCAGCATCCAAGGAACAGGAGAATCGACGTTTCGGGCATAAGCCTGAAGAAGGGCTTATGCCCGAAACGTCGATTCTCCTGTTCCTTGGATGCTGCCTGATCTGCTGCGCTTTTCCAGCAACACATTTTCAGCTCTGATCTCCAGCATCTGCAGCCCTCACTTTCTCTCACATCTGGACAACAAGGACACCTACATCAGACTCCTGCTCATTGACTACAGCTCCGCCTTCAACACCGTTATCCCCTCCAAACTGATCTCAAAACACCATCATCCCCTCCAAACTGATCTCAAAACACCATCATCCCCTCCAAACTGATCTCAAAACTCTGCGATATTTGTATCAGCTCCACCCTCTGCAGCTGGATCCTCAGCTTCCTTACCCACAGATCGCAGTCAGTGAAGATAGACAACAGCGCCTCCTCCATGATAACACTCAACATTGGATCCCCCAAGGATGCATTCTCAGCCCTCGACTGTACTCTCTGTATACCCATGGTTATGTTGCTGGATTCTGTACAAATGCAGGTTTGCAGGCAACACCACTTTGGTAGGATGGATATCAACAACGATGAGTCAGAATACAGGAAGGAGATAGAGGGCTTGTACTCGGTTGTTTCCTTTCTTCCTGGTGGTGGAAATTTGAATAAAGATTCGTACACCTTGTGTCTCTCACTGTGTCTCACACCTGCACACACACACCATGGGTGCTGGGGGAAAAATCAGCACTACCGCAGTTAGGGGGTAGTGTGGGGGTTTTAAAAAAAAAGAAACAGGAGTGTCAGAGAGTCTCCTGACTCTAAGGACTGGCTGGGAGCTGGATGGGCACAGCCCGTGTACTGTGCATGTGTAAATAAAGGGTGACTTGGTGACAGGATACCAGCCTCTGCGCAGTTATTTCTGGAGAACAATACCATGCGGCTTTATTGGTTTTGATATCCAGCACACTGACAGTCAGATTTACTCGATCCATCTGATCATAACCCTATGGTTCTTGCTGTTGGTTCTTGACTCGAGTGTCAAATGGACCATGAACGAGGAAACGATTTTCTATCTCTCAAGCACTCCCGTTCCTCACAGGAGCAAAGAGAAGCTCCTTGGAAAAGCTATATGACTGCATATGGTCTTGAGTTCTTGATATGGACTGGTATTGTGTAAAAGGCTTTGGCTGCTCAATGCTAATGGATAACCGTGTCAATGTTATCCAACAACATGCATCTGTCTGTTGTCAATAAGCATTAGCACAGCTTATTTCCTGACACAGAACAGATATCCTCATTGGGAAGGCCAGGAGACTGACTGATATCATTTCTATGATCGAAGGCTGCCTACTTCCTTTGGGATGCACTAAACACAAACATTATCAGTTGAAACTAATTATAGAATCCTACCAGCTTGAAGGCCAACTGTCCCGTTCAGCTTGTGCATTCTCTTTACCAGAGCTATTTGCTTCTAAACAACTTTACACATGTGTCCTTTTCGATAATATCCATAATGCCCTACACCGCCTCGGGCAACTGTCTTTGTGGAGTTTGCACATTCTCCCCGTGTCTGCGTGGGTTTCCTCTGGGTGCCCCAGTTTCCTCCCATAGTCCAAAGATGTGCAGGTTAGGTGAATTGACCATGCTAAATTACCATAATGTTAGGTGGATTAGTCAGGGGTAAATACAGGGGGGTGGGTTCCTCTTTGGAGGGTCGGTGTGGACTTGTTGGGCCGAAGGGCCTGTTTCCACGCTGTAGGTAATCTAATCTAATCATACACGTACAGACTGGTGCAGGAACTGCCTTTGTCCCTCAGTGACCCCACCATCCGAGCAATGAAAATTCTTCTTCAGTCGATAAGTGGTGGAGGGAAGTCCATGTTAAAATTAGAAGTAACGGCGGTGATTGGCTCATCCTATTTCCTCAGGGATTTTTTTTTGTCTGCGTGTCAGGAAGGTGGGGGCAGAATCCTAGGTCTCGGAGTCTGGAGTTGAGTTTGATGATCTGGGCCTCCCTCTGAGTCATCATCACATCTCATTACCACATAATTCATTCTGCAGCCAATTCAATTCGCTCCACTCTGTGATATCAAGAAACGCCTGTGTGCATTGGATGCACCAAAGGCTATGGGCCCAGATAGCCTCCTTGCTGCAGCTCTGAAATCTGTGGTGCTGTTACCTCTAGCCAATATACCTCAGTATAGCTACGACACGTTGTTCCAAGTAGACAATTGCCTAGATTCGTCCTGTCCCCAAAATGCACACTGCCCAACTACTACTCCATCAATTTACTCTCAATCCTCAGCAAAGTGGTGGAAGTTCTGTATGACACTACCATCAAACAGTAATGACAGCCATAACCTGCTCCATGATGCCCAGTTTGATTTTGCCAGAACCACTCAAATCAAGCAGGGACAAAAAAAAACACAGGCCAGAGCATTTCATTCCAGGAAGCTGGTTGCTAAAGGCTGGTACAGGACCTTTCCTCAGTCTGGGAGAGGCTTGTACAGGACCTTTCCTCAGTCTGGGAGAAGCTGGTACAGGACCTTTCCTCAGTCTGGGAGAGGCTTGTACAGGACCTTTCCTGTGTCTGGGAGAGGCTGGTACAAGACCTTTCCCAAGTCTGGGAGAGGCTGGTACAGGACCTTTCCCCAGTCTGGGAGAGGCTGCAAGCTGGGAGTGCACAAGGTCAAAAAGACCGCAATTTCCTCCCAGACATGGTCGATGATGCTCTCCACCACATCTCCTCCACTTCCCGCTCCTCCGCCCTTGAGCCCCGCCTCTCCAATTGCCACCAGGACAGAACCCCACTGGTCCTCACCTCCCACCCCACCAACCTCCATATGCATCGTATCATCCGTCGTCATTTCCTCCACCTCCAAACGGACTCCATCACCAGGGATATATTTCCCTCCCCTCCCCTATC
>NC_057723.1:79905551-79909402 GCF_004010195.1 Chiloscyllium plagiosum
ACCTCTCCGCCCCCACCCCCTCTCCGGCCTATCACCTTCACCTTAACCTCCTTCCACCTATTGCATTTCCAATGCCCCTCCCCCAAGTCGCTCCTCCCTACCTTTTATCTTAGCTTGCTTGGCACACTTTGCTCATTCCTGAAGAAGGGCTCATGCCCGAAACATCGATTCTCATGTTCCTTGGATGCTGCCTGACCTGCTGTGCTTTTCCAGCAACACATTTTCAGCTCTGATCTCCAGCATCTGCAGTCCTCACTTTCTCCTAGTGCACAAGGGCACCCTAACATCATCCCTCAGGTGTTGCAGTGAACAACCATAATGGGAGTATCACAGTGCTTAATTAGATTTCTGGTCCTAACAGATTAGTGATGTTAAAGCAAAATATTTTAAAGAAGCAATGTTCAACACAGACTCTTTATTTCAAATACTCAATGCCTGGTTCTCAAACAATGTCTCTTGCAAAGGTGCCATGACTCACATCAAAACTGATGAAGGACTTATGCCCTAAACGTTGACTCTCCTGCTCCTTGGATGCTGCCCGACCTGCTGTGCTTTTCCAGCAACACATTTTTTGGCTCACACCAAAACTACCCAGTAAACATCCCCTGTCCATTTCTTGGTTTCATAATTTTCAAAACCAGTCTTTTGTCTTGATCAACAAATCTATTCAAAGTACGATCCACCGCCACGTTATTGATAATTCCCTCTTTGGACAAGTGACTGTGACTAGGCTCCCAGCAGTATTGACAATCTGTAATCATGACATTCTCCGTTCCCTCTATCACTGCAGCATTTCCAATTGGTGACATGAAATTTTGACAGTCGGAAGCAATTGTTTTCCCAAAGAAAGTCTTCAGGGATGCACTCACTTATTCTAAAAGACAATCTTTACCATACAGTGGAACGCCTGACAGCACCAAACAGCCATGAGTAAGTCACGGTGTGTGAGATCTGTAAGTTCTGAGGAAGGGTCATTTACTCTAATTTCTCTCTCTCCACAGGTACTTCCAGACCTGCTGAGCTTTTCCAGCGACTTCTGTTTTTGTCCTGATTTGCAGCATCCACAGTCCTTTCTGTTTTTATCTGAAAATGAGGTTTGTTCGTAGTCTAATCACTGGAATGTAAGCAGAGACTCAGGAATTCCTTGATTCCATTATTTTTATTGACTACCAAATCCATGATTTTTTTTTTGACAGACTGGCTGTCTACCTTCAACGTGCTAAATTTATCAGAGGTCAGTCACACATTATAGGCTCCAACAAATCATAACAGAAACAGAAGTTGCTGGAAAAGCTCAGCAGATCTGGCAGCATCTGTGGAGAGAAATCAAAGTTAATGTTTCAGGTCTGGTGATCCTTCCTCAGAACTGATGGTAGCGAGGAAAAGGTTGGCTTTTATGCAGAAGACAGGGTGGGGAGAGACGGTGGGGAGTAAACAATAGGTGAGAAATAGAGCCCGAAGAGAGAGAAGAAGAGTTGGACAGACAAAGGAGTGGATAACAATCAGCCTGAGAGAATGAATAGCTGCTAGTCAGGACTATTAGTAGGTAACGATGGGTGATGTGTAATAGCAGACCAAGTAGTAACGAGGCCTGGTGTGTAGGGTTGGAAACTTTGGCGCCGGAAAAGCACGGCAGGTCAGGCAGCATCTGAGGAGCAGGAGAATCAACATTTTGGGTATAAACCCTTCATCACGAACCAGGAATCCTGATGAAGGACTTATACCCGAAACATCGACTCTCCTGCTCCTTGGATACTGCATGACCGGCTGTGCTTTTCCAGCACCACACTCTTCGACTCTGACTCCCCAGCATCTGCAGTCCTCACTCTCTCCTGGTGTGTAGGGATTGGGGTAAGGTCATGGGAGAAGGTGCTTCAAGCCCTAAAGTTGTAGAACACAAGATTGAGTTCAGAAAGTTGTACAGCTCCCAAGCGGAAAATGAGGGGGTCTGTTTTGTAAAGCTTGTCTATAAATCATAATAGAATTGCCTACTCCTCCTTGATCCAATAGAGCATTTACAATAAGCTCAGATAGCACTTGATTAGATAACTTACTTACAGTGTGGAAACAGGCCCTTCGGCCCAACAAGTCACACAAACCCAGACCCATTCCTCTACATTTACTCCTTCACTTAACACACTATGGGAAGTTTAACTTGGCCAATTCACCTAACCTGCACATCTGCTGGACTGTGGGAGGAAACCAGAGCACCTGGAGGAAACCCATGCAGACACAGGAAGAATGTGCAAACTCCACACAGAGAGTCGCCTGAGGCAGGAATTCAACCCAGGTCTCCAGCCACTGGGCCACCCACTTGGATTCTAATCTTTCTTTCTCCTGGTAAAGACTAAGCCATGATCAAGCCTTTTGTCAGTGAGTCAGCTGAGTCACGAGGGCATGCAACAATAAGGAAGGAGAGGGAAAGAGGGAAGGGATAAATCAATATGGAATTACTGGAGGATATAATGCATCTTGGCCCCCAACTCATTTTATAAGTCTCGGGGTGGGGAGTGCTGGTAGGTATCATCTGTTCACTCTCCGAGGATACCAACTGGTGACATCCTCCTTGGTCTGCTAATACTTGTCTTAGGGACAATCATCACTTTGAGTGGTACGGTGTCTCAGTGGTTAGCACTGCAACCTTAAAGTACCAGGGACCCAGATTCAATTGCTACCCAGGCAACTGTCTGTGTGGAGTTTGCACATTCTCCCTGTGTCTGTGTGGGTTTCCTCCGGGTGCTCCGGTTTCCTCCCACACTCCAAAGTTTGCAGTTTAGGGTGGATTGGCTGTGCTAAATTGCCCAGAGTGTTCCAGGATGTGCAGGTTAGGTGCATTAGTCAGGAGAAATGTACAGTAACAGGGTAGGGGAATGGGTCTGGGTGGGATACTCATCGGAGGGCTGGTGTGGACTTGTTGGGCCCAATAGCCTGTTTCCGCACTGTAAGGGTTCAATGGATTCTATTTTCCATGTAAACCCATCACCAAATCATCCAGTTAACAAGCCCAAACAAACACCAAGTTCCAAGCACTGCCCACTGGGGGCGATACAGTAACAACAAAGATAAAGGATGGGTAGAAGGAGAGGGAGTAGATTTGGAGGGGGAGGGATACCATACTTCAGCCCTGACAGTGACCAGCTCTCTGTAAAAGCCTCATTGGTGGACACCATATACTCTCGCTCTGAGGGCTTACAATCATTCTCTACTTTTGCCCCACCACCCATTTGCATATTGGACAAATTAAACATATCAATTACAAGCACTGCTCCCCTGTACAAAGCCTGTCCACAATCTACAATGAACGAGTCAGGAGTGTGACAGAATAGTCCCTAGTTGCTTGGACAAATGCAACTCCAGCAACAGTCAAGATCAACACAGTTCAGGGAAAAGCAATTGTTCTGGCGCATAACTTAAAGTAACTAATTAACTAACTAAGCAGAGATGGCTGGGCAGGTGATGTGTTGTTGCTGTATGATGTGGGAGCTGGCTGATCCCATTGTGAACGGCAGTGACCACATCTGCAGCAAGTGTTGGTTGCTGGAAGAACTCCGGATCAGAGTTGATGATCTGGAATCTGAGCTTCAAACACTGCGGCACATCCGGAAGGGGGAGAGTTACCTGGGAGGCAGTCACACCTGGGAGGTTAAGTAATTCACATTCAGCTAGTGATCAGGCACAAAAGAGTGAGACTGTAAGTGAGGCAGGTAGGGGGAACCGGAGTTCAGGAGTGGAGGAGCCTCGGCCCTTGACCTTGTCCAACAGGTACGAGATTCTTGTTCCCTGTTCGGATGAGGAAAAGGCTCTGGACAGGATGAGCCAGCTGACCATGGCACCATGGTGCAGAAGGCCAT
>NC_057723.1:79912580-79935086 GCF_004010195.1 Chiloscyllium plagiosum
TGATTAAGAAAGCGAATGCAGTGTTGTCTCTTATCTCAAGAGGGTTGGAATATAACAGCAGAGATGTACTACTAAGACTTTATAAAGCTCTGGTTAGGCCCCATTTGGAGTACTGTTTCCAGTTTTGGTCCCCACACCTCAGGAAGGACATACTGGCACTGGAACGTGTCCAGCGGAGGTTCACACGGATGATCCCTGGAATGACAGGTCTAACATATGAGGAATGGCTGAGGATACTGGGATTGTATTCGTTTGAGTTTAGAAGATTAAGGGGAGACTTAGTAGAGACGTACAAAATAATACATGGCTTGGGAAAGGTGGATGCTAGGAAATTGTTTCCGTTAGGCGAGGAGACTAGGACCCGTGGACACAGCCTTAGAATTAGAGGGGGTCATTTCAGAACAGAAATGCGGAGACATTTCTTCAGCCAGAGAGTGGTGGGCCTGTGGAATTCATTGCCACGGAGTGCAGTGGAAGCCGGGACGCTAAATGTCTTCAAGGCCGAGATTGATAGATTCTTGTTGTCTAGAGGAATTAAGGGCTACGGGGAGAACGCTGGTAAGTGGAGCTGAAATGCGCATCAGCCATGATTGAATGGCAGAGTGGACTCGATGGGCCGAATGGCCTTACTTCCACTCCTATGTCTTATGGTCTTATGGTCTTATGGTCTTATTCCCCTCCACCAGTGGGCAGTGTGTATCATTGAGAAGATGCACTACAGCAACTTGCAAAGGTTAGCTTTAGCAGCGCTAGCCAGGTGTGTGGTCGCCACTTCCTGGAGGAAAGGGACAGTACATGTGTGGAAGCAGCACCAACTCCAAAATCTCCTCCGGGAAACTCACACCCTGACCTGGAAATATACCTCTTTTCCTTCTTCATCATCACTGTCAGAAACAAGGAACTCCTTACACAATGAATGTGGGTCAGATGCTGCCTGGCCTGCTGTGCTTTTCCAACACCACACTCTCGACTCTGATCTCCAGCATCTGCAGTCCTCACTTTCTCCCTGTGGGTGGATCTAAACTATATGGGCTCCAGAGATTCAAGCAGATAGCTCAACACCAGCTTTACAATGGCAATTAAGATTATGCAGTAAATGGGGTTGCCTTGTCAGCATCACCTCAGTGTGTGAGTGAATAAAAATAGACCATAGAGACAATATACAAGTCTGTTATTTAGCCAGTCCATTCCACATACGGACAGGGCAGCATGGTGGCTGAGTGGTTAGCATTGCTGCCTCACAGACCAGGGATCCAGGTTTAATTCCATCCTTGGGTGACTGTGTGGGGTTTGCACGTTCTCCCTGTGTCTGTGTGGGTTTCCTCCAGGTGCTCTGGTTGCATCTCACAATCCAAAGATGTGCATGTTAGGGTGGATTGCCCATGCTAAATTACCCATTGTATGCAGGGATGTGTAGGTTAGGTGAACTAGTCAGGGGAAATGTAGAGTAATACAGTAGGGGAATGGGTCTCGGTGGGCTATTGTTCGGAGGGTCGCTGTGGCCTTGTTGGGCTGAAGGGCCTGTTTCCACACTGTAGGGATTCTTTGAGATATATAAAATTCCTATCCTCTACAAATGAGTTTTGTTTTGAGTCTACAGGAGAAAACATGCGAATATTTTTGTGTTGACCACGGGAAAGGAATATCTGGAGAAGCTCACCTTGTAATAAGGATAGATGTCAGTATTCTGAATGCAGCAGGACAGCGATAATGACCTATTAAGAAGTAAGGTCGACAAAAGGACAAACATATTAATCCTAATTGTTGTCATTGGAGCTTCACCATTCTGGCCTGTTTTAACATCTGGAGCAAGATCCTTCAAGGAAGCGCTGAGCAACTTTCTACAAAATGGCTCTGACAGCAGCGTTACAAACCCACGCAATGGCTAATAGAGAAGTACCTTTGCAAAACATTCCAGCTTACGCTCATCAGGACTAAATGCAAGAACACCAATTTGAAGCAATCACACCAATTTAAACGACAAGGCTGCTGATTTTTTGGCTGGCAATTTGAATATAGAATTGGATGTAACGTACAATTGGCTTCCCAGACTTCTGAGTAATTCAAAAAAGGAACAAGCTGTGTGTGAATCTTTACCACTTGCTTCAAATGAGTACAGCTCCAATAACACTAAAGAAGTTTAACTCTATCCAGACAAAGCATCCATTTAATCTTTACCACACCTGTAACCTGAAACATTGAGTTCCACAACTAGAAGTCTACAGGCTTCAACATATTACATCCATTTTCAGGGAACTGGTACCTCTGTATGAATGTGCGTTGTTTCTGGTGGGGTAAATGAGCCAAGTTATGAACTTGGCTAATGATCTTAAATTGATTGTTACTGTAGGTACTAGCACATTCGGTATTGTTCAACATATTATGCCCAATCACAGAATTATATCTAACTGGAGAAGTTTGATTTTGCGCTTTGCAAGCGTGGGCTGGTTTAGGATGGTTTGCATTCTGCTAATTGCAAACAATCAAGAGAACATACTGTTTAATTCAGTCACATAGTTCCACATTTCTTTCTCCATAGCAACACCTCAGCAAATTAGAGCCAATTTGACAACCAGTCAGCACCCAGTTTTTTTCCAACTATATAAATTATTGCAATCATTCAAAATCTGGCATTCTCATATGTGTCCTGACCAAACGTTTTATCTGCAATCATTCAGTTCTGTATTACCAAACAATCATAGAATCCCTACAGAATGGAAGCTGGCCACTCAGTCCTGCCAAAGAGCACCCCATTGCTGTAACTCCTGCATTTCCCTGTGGCTAGCCCACACACTATGGGTAATTTAACACGGCCAATCCACCCTGATCTGCACATCTTTAGACTGTGGGAGGAAACCCACGCAGACATGGGGAGAACATGCAAACTCCACACAGACAGTCCCCCGAGGCTGGAATCGAACCCGGGTTGCTAGCAGTGTGAGGCAGCAGCGCTAACCACTGAGCCACCACTCCACCTCATAAAGCATATCCTTATAACACATTCTCAGAGTTATGTATGAAAATGTTATTCAGCTTTTCTTTCAGGATCTTGCTGCAGATGTTCAAAAGAGATCCTCACAGTAAAAGAAGGTTGAGCTACAATTGCCAGAAGGCAGATTAATATGTTGCTGTTTTGTTGCTTGCACTGCTAAAGGATAGCAGAGTGTCATTGCAGAGTGGGTTAGGTTCCCTATCACACGCTCTTGGCTACGGACCACTGCATGGTAGATAGAGAGGGGAAAGTGTAGTTAAATTAAGCTTTTGTACAGTATTTATATACCTGTTGGTGTGGGGATGCAGCCTGGAAAGTGCACATGCCCTGCCCCAATAACATTTGCACACTTCCCTGGGTCATGTCAGGCAGAAGATGATGCATAATTTTGAACACTCAACATATAATGTGCTGAAATGGTGGGGCTGGAGTCTTTTTGAGGAACATTCATGCAGTATAAATCAGCTATGTTAGATCGCTTTCCATTGTTGTCTTAAAGGCAGGAAAGCATTACAGTTTTGACAAAGCACCATCTCATTGACTTGGTGTCAAAATTAAGGCCTGTGGGATTAAAGTAATGATGGATTATAAAACTGACTAAGAAAAAGGAGAGAATAATGGTGAGAGATTGTTTACTTTTACAGATTGGCTGCTTATACTACAAATGATCTAAAACCAATAACTATACTAAATAATGCAAGGCATAGGTAACTTAGGAGGACATTAAACGGATTGATGGTGGGGTAAAGGTAATTTTATTTCTAATCACAATCAGTTTTGACTTTCGATCCAAGTCAAATCATGAAGACAGTATACTCAAATTCATTGGAACAATTGCAGGGCTGTGAGGAAAAGAGTAGGGTGGTGGGGTTAATTGGATAATGCTACCAAACATGGGCACTGTGGGTCAAATGGTCTGCTTTTGGGAAATGTTATTCCATGATTCAGTGAAACTATTGCATGGAATAATTATTCAATGTGTACATGCTCATTCTGAACTCTCCATGGTGATACAGAGCCGTCCAGCACGGAAACAGACCTTTCAGTCTAACTCGTCCATGCCAAACATAATCCCAAACTAAACTAGTCACCCCTGCCTGCTCCTGGCCCATATTCCTCCAAATCTTTTCAATTCTTGTACCTATCTAAGTGGTTGTTTTAAATGTTATAATTGTACCCACAGCCACCACTTCCTCAGGAAGTACATTCCACACATAAACCACCCTCTGTGTAAAAAATTGCCCCTCATGTTTTTTTTTCAATTCTCTCTCTTCTCACCTTAAAATTGTGCCCCCTAGTCCCCCACCCTAGGGAAAAGACAGCTCCCATTAACCCTATCCATACCCCTCATGGTTTTATAACCTTCCATAGGATCACCTCTCAACCTCCTACGCTCCTGCGAAAAAAGTCCCAGCCTTTCTTTATATCTGAAACCTTGTACACCGGGCAACATCCTGGTACATCTCTTCTAACCCACTCCATCTGGATAATATCTTTCCTATAACAAAGCGACCAGAACTGGACACAGTATTCCAGAAGAGGCCTCACCAATGTCCTGTACAACCTCAACACAACTTCCCAACTCCTACACTGAAAGATCTGTGCAATAATAAGCAGCTTTCACTAATACTATTAGCTTAGTATCAGGCTAAGTCTCTGGAGCCATGCACAAGGTTAGTATCTGTAAAGTGACTTGTAGAGATGCTGACAGCTTGCGTTACCTTGTTGAGGTGGTAAAGATACAAGACATTTGTGAGCTTTCATTTATTATTTATGACTAACTGCTGGAGAGATACGAATTTGATTGTTAGATACGAGTCTAGTCTGCAACACCAACTCATCAGATCCTCAAAACACAAAGAGACCCATGATGGAGGGTAGACTTTTATTTTCAATTTTATTCAGCATGCATGTAAATCCAGTTGCAAAACTCACCAAGGATCCTCAGGCAGCAACTTCCAAATCCACGCCACTTCCATCTAGAAGGACAAAGGCAGCAGATACATGGGAACACCACCCCCTGCAAGTTCCCCTCCAAGCCATTCACCATCCTGACTTGGAAATATATTGCCATTCCTTCACTGTCGCCAGGTCAAAACCTTGGAATTCCCTCCCTCAGGACATGGTGGGTCAATCCACAGCAGGTGGACTGCAGCGGTTCAAGAAGGCAGCTCACTCCCACATTCTCAAGGGGCAACTAGGGACAGGCAATAAATGCTGGGCCTAGCCAGCGACCCCCACACATCCCCCACAAAATGAATTTAAAAAGTAATTTTCTTGCTTTTTAATGAATTTTAATATACTTCTGATTGCAGCACGCTGTCTGTTCCCTCTCAAAAGGCAGTGTCCAGTATTGGCCATTGCATGTGAAAAGTTTTTCCTTTTTGACAATGGTGGGGTACCAATGTTTTGGACATATTATTTGTCAGTGTGTAGAATGTGGCACCTTCACGGGATTGAACCAGAGGCAGAGTGCCAATAAACTGGTAGAATATTGGTGTGTTGGGAGAATATCCACCAAATATCACCCTTTGATGCAAATGGTGAACCATAGTTTAAATGAAATTTAAACTGACCACTACTTCTGCCTGGAAAGATAAGGTCAGAAGTCACATGACACCAGATTACAGTGCAACAGGTTTATTTGAAATCAAAAGCTTTTGAAGCTGCTCCTTTGCCAGGTTCACCTAAAGGGCCTCAGTAACCCAGATGGGTTTTTCCTAACAGGTGAGTGTGGATTCATGGCCATCATTAGACTCTCTGTTGTGTCAAGTTTAAGTACCACTACCTGCCATAGCAGGATTTGAAGCGGGGTCCCCCGAAATATCGTCTGGGCTTCTGGATTAACAATCCAGCGACAATACCACTAGGCCATCACCACCCCCTCTAGGTCTGCTTTTATCACAGCTTTAGTCTTCTGGCTAATTCATCTTCTGTTGACAATGTACACCTGTAGATGGGGTTAATCATTAGGTAAGGAGAAAGTAAGGACTGCACAGGCTGGAGATCAGAGTCAAAAAGTGTGGTGCTGGAATAGCACAGCTAGTCAGGCAGCATCTGAAGAGCAGGAGAGTCAACGTTTCAAACATACGCTCTTCATCAGAAATCCCTGATGAGCAGCTTATTCGCGAAATGTCGACTCTCCTGCTCCTCAGATGCTGCCTGACCAGCTGTGCTTTTCCAGCACCACATTTTTTGATTTTAATCATTAGGTAACCTCTGTAAGAACTCGCCTGCACATGAAATCATGTTGAGCAGGAGCCCCTGTAAAGATAGAGTGGACATAGGAACACTGACACCTCAACGGACAGGATACTGGGATATGTTTGGGTTTGAAATATATGCTGCTCAGTCATAGGGTTGCTTTGAAGAGGTTGCTTTGGTAAAAGACCTCAGTCAAAATTGTAATAGGTCACACCCAAGGCAGCCAAAGTGCTGGTGAATTCAATCTAATTAACTGTGATGTGTTTGAATTGCAACAGAAGTGGAGTGGTGCACAGCTGATGATGAGACTACACATATCGCCTTTAAGAGCTATTACATTTCATCTTTGGTTTCAATTCCCCTAGGAACCGGATCAAATACGATGTGAAACCTGCAGCAAGGAAAAAAAAACCTCATTGTTACCAAGGCAACAGAAACTCCTCATAAACTGCAGAAGAGAATGTGAGACAAAAATGCAAACATGGGACCCATATCCGATGATCTTCACAATAATCAACACTGCGAACAAATTGGGTTCTACAGAATTCAGTTTTCAAAGTATTATTTTTTTTCTGTTGGTTTAGCTGTAAACAATGCAAAAAAGCAAAAATGGTTCTATTATGTCTGATTGTACCACACTGTGCAAACTGAGTCACTTCAAAATCTAAATTGACCACAATCAATACACAGGATCTGCAGTTATTGCAATGTTATTGTCTACTCTATACCAAGTTTGTAAGTTACTCTCGATCTCTTCAATTCTGCAGGTAAGAACCTGTCCTTGAATGTTACCAAAACAAAACTCATACCAACTCCAGGCCTGCTCAGTGAAATAGTCCATATGGATCCCAGACAGACTGAACAGGCAATCCTGTGGCATCATGTGGGGAATTGTATAGGGTCCTGAGCAACATGGACAATGGCAAGATCTATGGCAGGATTGTTTGAGAAATATGATGAGGCCATGTTGACAGGATAGCAACATGGTGGGGGACGTGGTGGGTCAGTGGTTACCACTGCTGCCTCACAGCACCAGGGACCTGGGTTCAATTTCAACCTTGAACAACTGCCTGTGTGGAGTTTGCACATTCTCCCCGTGTCTGTGTGGGTTTCTTCCCAGAGTCCAAAGTTGTGCAGGTTAGGGTGGATTGGCTGTGCTAAATTACCCCATAGTGTTCAGGGATGTGTAGGTTAGGGTGCATTAATCAGGGGTAAATGTAGGGGAATGGGTCTGGGGCGGGGTTTACTCTTCAGAGGGCTGGTGTGTGAACTTGTTGGGCCCAGTGGCCTTTTTGCACAGTATAGGGATTGTATGATGTAGATCCAGTTCCATGTGATCCTACATCACTGTGACGTAGCTTCATATATACATGTGCAATATCCATTCTTAGGCAAAGGATGCAGTTACCCATCTTCTCCACATTCTTTCGCTCTGTGGGTTAGTCTTTGGAGGGTGGTCAGTGTAGATCTGTTGGGCCAAAGGGCCTGATTCCACACTGTAGGGATTCAGAGTAGTTGCGGTCACAACTCTCCTGTGCTGCAGCCTGACTTGGAGAGTGCTTCATTGACACAAACGAACATGAGAGAAATTGCACCAGCAACAACTTTCTCAGGATTCAATGGGACAGTCAAACAAGCACTCGAGTCAGACAGCCATGGAGCTGTACAGCACGGAAACACAGCCTTCGGTCCAACTTGTCCATGCTGATCACATATCCTAAATTAATCTAGTCCCATTTACCAGTATTTTGCCCACATCCCTCTAAACCCTTCCTATTCATATACTCCAGATGCCTTTTAAATATTGTAATTGTACCAGCCTCCACCACTTCCTCTGGCAGCTCATTCCATACACGTACCACCCTCTGTGTGAAAACATTACCCCTCGGCTCCCTTTTAAATGCTTCCCCTCTCAACTTAAACCTATGCCCCCAGTTCTGGACTCCCCAACCCCAGGTAAAAGACCTTGTCTATTTACCCTATCCATGCCCCTCATGATTTTGTAAACCTCAATAAGGTCACCCCTCAGCCTCTGATGCTCCAGGGAAAACAGCCCCAGCTTGTTCAGCCTCTCCCTGTAGCTCAAATCCTCCAACTCTGGCAACATCCTTGTAAATCCTTTCTGAACCCTTTCAAGTTTCATAACATCCTTCCTGTAGCAGGGAGATGAGAATTGCTTGCCGTATTCCAAAAGTGGCCTAACCAATGTCATGTACAGCCGCAACATGACCTCCCAACTCCAATACTCAATGCTCTGACCAATAAAGGAAAGCATACCAAATGCCTTCTTCAATATCCTAGCTACCTGCGACTCCACTTTCAAGGAGCTATGAACCTGCACTCCAAGGTCTCTTTGTTCAGTAACACTCCCTAGAACTTTGCCATCAAGTGTCTCTCTTGAACTCCACAAGTATTCAGTTAAAACTCCAGAAACAATGACAATAGACTGAACAATATGACAAGGTGGACATCAAGACATTTCTCCACCAGATCCTGCCTTTCTCCTTGTAAACTGGCCAAAGACAACAAAGTAAACACGATAAAGACACTCGGAAGATTTCCCTGAATGACTGGGAGTAGCTTGTCACCCAGTGTTCAAAATGGCAGCAGCTTGTCCACCAAGGTGGGTCACACATTACGATCAAACATTTTCATAATGAGGCAGACAAAGAAAGTAAAGGAAGCAAATCCTGCATTCCGGATCCCACTACCTCCCAGAATGGCCTGCTGTGTGTGTGCACTAAAATCCACAGGTTGAGAGCCAGCCCTCTCAGTCCCATGAAGACCCATAGCAGGCCTGGAGACTCTGAGTCGTCATCATCATCCAATCGACAGACAGCTGATGATGATGACACAACACCGGCACTCAACCAGTTGGAAAAGCCAGCAAACAGGCCTGGTGCAGCCGAACACTGGACCGCTGTAGGTTGTGCAATGTCAGGATAGTGCTAAGTCAATTGTTGTCAATGTGCCTGGGGAATGCTGACGCATGCATTCTCCTTAAGGTGCTGGGCCATTGGTGTGGCATTCAAGAAACTGCGGCAAATGGACACGAGGCCGTTGGTAAAATGGTCCCCAGCCACTCGACAGAAACCAATTTCAAGCCCACAGATTTCAGTGATACAAAACCTGATCTCCTTCCTATCTTACATAGAACAAAGAACATCACAGTACAGTACAGGCCCTTTGGCCCTCAACGTTGTACCCACCTGTGGAACCAATCTGAAGCCCATCTAACCTATCCTATTCCATTTTCATCCGTATGTTTATCCAATGACCATTTCAATGTCCTTAACGTTGGCGAATCTACTATTGTTGCAGGCAGTGCATTCCATGCCCTTACTACTCTGCATAAAGAAACCACCTCTGACGTCTATCCGATATCTATCACCCCTCAATTTAAAGCTATGTCCCCTCATGCTAGCTATCACCATCTGAGGAAAAAAGCTCTCACTGTCCACCCTATCTAACCCTCTGATTATCTTATATGTCTCAATTAAGTCACCTCTCAACCTTCTTCTCTCCAATGAAAAAGCCTCAAGTTCCTCAGCCTTTCCTCATAAGACCTTCCCTCCATGCCAGGCAATGTCCTAGTAAATCTCCTCTGCACCATTTCCAAAGTTTCCACATTCATCTTATAATGCGGCAACCAGAACTATACGCAATACTCGAAGTGCAGCCGCACCAGAGTTTTGTACAGTTACAAGACGACCTCATCGTTCTGAAACTCAATCCCTCTAACAATAAAAGCTAACACACTGTATGCCTTCTTAACAACCCTATCAACCTGGGTGGCAACTTTCAGGGATTTATGTATATGGACATCGAGATCTCTCTGCTCTACACTACAAGAATCTTACCATTAGCCCAATACTTTGCATTCCTGTTACTCCTTCAAAAGTGAATCACCTCACACTTGTCCGCATTAAACTCCATTTGCCACCTCTCAGCCCAGCTCAGCAGCTTATCTATATCCCTCTGTAACCTACAACATCCTTTGGCACTATCCACAACTCCACTGACCTTAGTGTCATCCACAAATTTACTAACCCATCCTCCTATGCCCTCATCCAGGTCATTTATAAAAATGACAACAGCAGTGGACCCAAAACAGATCCTTGCGGTACACCACTGAATTCCAAAATGAACATTTCCCATCAACCACCATCCTCTGTCTTCTTTCAGCTAGTCAATTTCTGATCCAAACCACTAAATCCCATGCCTCTGTATTTTCTGCAATAGCCTACCATGGAGAACCTTATCAAACACCTTACTGAAATCCATATACACCACATCTTCCGCTTTACCCTCAATTACCTGTTTGGTCACCTTCTCAAAGAACTCAATAAGGTTTGTGAGGCATGACCTACCCCTTCACAAAACCATGTTGACTATCCCTAATCAACTTATTCCTTTCTAGGTAATTATAAATCCTATCTGTTATAACATTTTCCAAAACTTTAATCACAACCAAACTCAGGTTCACTGGTCTATAATTACCAGGATTGTCTCTACTCCCCTCTTTGAACAAGGTGACAATATTCGCTATCCTCCAGTCTTCTGGCACTATTCCTGTAGACAACGACAACATAAAGATCAACATTCTTTCCCTGACAACATTCTGGCAATGGTACTGTAAACTTGTTCTTCAGAACTGCTCTGCAATCTCCTTCCTGGCTTTCCAAAGAATCCTAGAATAAATTCCATCTGGCCCAGGGGACTTATCTATTTTTACACTTTCCAGAATTACTAACTCCTTCTCCTTGTGAACCTCAATCCCGTCTAGTCTAGTCACCTGTATCTCAGTATTCTCCTCAACAACATTGTATTTTTCCAGTATGAATACTGATGAAAAATATTTATTTAGTGCTTCCCCTATTTCTTCGGACTCCACACACAACTTCCTACTACTATCCTTGATTGACCCTAATCTTACTCTAGTCATTCTTTTATTCCTGATATACCTATAGAAGGCCTTAGGGTTTACCCTGATCCTATCTGCCAACAACTTCTCATGTCCCCTCCTGCCTCTTCTGAGCTCTCTCTTTAGGTCTTTCCTGGCTAGCTTGTAACTCTCAAGCCCCCTAACTGAACCTTCACGTCTCATCTTAACATAAGCCTTCTTCTTCTTCTTGGCAAGAGATTCAACTTCTTTAGTAACCCATGGCTCCCGCGCTCGACCACTTCCTCCCTGCCTGACTGGTACATACTTACCAAGGACACGCAGTAGCTGTTCCTTGAATAAGCTCCATATTTCAATTGTGCCCATCCCCTGCAGTTTGCTTCCCCATCCTAAATCTTACCTAATCACATCATAATTGCCTTTTTCCCCAGCTATAACTCGTGACCTGCAGTATATATCTATCCCTTTCCAACGCTAAAGTAAACATAACCGAACTGTGGTCACGATCACCAAAGTGCTCATCTCCCTCCAAATCTAACACCTGGCCGGGTTCGTTACCCAGTACCAAATCTAATGTCGCCTAATTACATCGTAATTGTCATTCTCCCAGCTATAATTCTTGCCCTGTGGTATATATCTATCCCTTTCCATTGCTGAAGTAAACATAACCAAATTGTGATCTCTATCACCAAGGTGCTCACCCACCTCCAAATCTAACACCTGACTGAGTTCATTACCCAGTACCAAATCTAGTGGGCTGAAAATGTGTTGCTGGAAAAGTGCAGCAGGTCATCCTGCAACACATTTTCAGCTCTGATCTCCAGCATCTGCAGTCCTCACTTTTTCCCAAATCTAATGTGGCCTTGCCCCCTTGTTGGCCTGTCTACATATTGTGGCAGGAAACCCTCCTGCACACATTGGACAAATACTGACCCATCTAAAGTACTTGAACTATAGTATTTCCAGTCAAATTTGGAAAATTAAAGTCCCCCATAACAACTACCCTGTCACTCTCACTCCTATCGAGGGTCATCTTTGCTATCCTATCCTCTACATCTCTGGAACTATTCAGAGGCCTATAGAAAACTCGCAACAGGATGATCTCTCCTTTCCTGTTTCTAACCTCAGCCTATACTACCTCAGTAGACGAGTCCTCAAACATCCTTTCTGCCACCATAATACTGTCCTTGACTAACAATGCCACACCTCCCCCTCTTGTATCACCTTCCCTGTGCTTACTGAAACATCCAAATCCTGGAAACTGTAACAGTCATTCCTGTCCCTGCTCTACCCATGTCTCCGAAATGGCCACAACATCGAAGTCCCAGGTACTAACCCATGCGGCAAGTTCCCTCACCTTATTCTGGATGCTCCTAGCATTGAAGTAGACACACTTCAAACCACCTTCCTGATTGCCGGTACACTCTTGTGACCTTGAAACCCTATTTCTGACCTCACTACTCTCAACATCCTGGACACTGGAACTCCAATTTAGGTTTCCATCCCCCTCCTGAATTAGTTTAAACTCTCTAGAAGAGCATTAGCAAATTTCCCCAAAGGATATTGGTATCCCTCTGGTTCAGGTGAAGACCATCCTGTTTAATAGAGGTCCCACCTACTCCAGAATGATCTCCAATTTTCTAAGTATCTGAAACCTTCCCTTCTGCACCATTCCTGTAGCCACGTGTTCAATTGCTCTCTCTCCCTATTCCTCACCCCATTAGCACGTGGCACAGACAACAAACCAGAGACAACAACTCTGTTGGTCCTAGCTCTAAGCTTCCACGCTAGCTCCCTGAATTCCTGCCTTAAATCCCCATCCCTTTTCCTACCTATGTTGTTGGTGCCAATGTGGACCATGACATGGGGCTGGTACCCTCCTCCTCAAGGATCCCAAAAACACAATCAGGGACATGACAAACCCTGGCACCTGGGAGGCAACACACCAATTGTGAGTCTCTCCCGTCCCCACAGAACCTCCTACCTGTCCCTAACAATGGAGTCCCCAATGACTAATGCTCTGCTCCTCTTCCCCCTTCCCTTCTAAGCAACAGGAACAGACTCTGTGCTAGAGACCTGTACTTTATGGCTTACCCTGGTAAGTTGTCCCCCCGCAGCAGTATCCATAACAGTATATTTGCTGTTGAGGGGAACAGCCACAGAGATTTTCTGCATTGTCTGCCAGTTCCCTTTCCATCCCCTGACTGTAACCCATCTACCTGTTTGTTGTACCTGAGGTATAACTACCTCCCTGTAACTCCTCTCAATAATCCCTTCCGGAATGATCTAAAGTATGTTCAGCTCCAGCTCCCGTTCCCTAATGTGGTTTTTGAGGAGCTGGAGTTGGGTGCACTTCCCGCAGATGCAGTCAGCAAGGACACTAATGGTGACCCTTACCTTCCACATTCTGCAGGAGGAACATTCATCTGCCATAACGTCCATTCCCACGATTCTAACTTCCCAAAGAGATCGTACAAAAATAAAGAAAAATCAAACTAGTTACCTTACTGATCCGGTGCACAGAACTCTTTCTTTTTTGGTTATAGGAGGAGGATGGATGGGAGACACGGCCTAAGTAGTGTTTTGGGTAACGCAACCATCCAAATATATTGCTTCACTTACTCAGCAGTCCCGTATCTGCTCCTGCTCAGCGTGCGCTCTGCCTGTTCACGAGGTAAGTTTTTAAAGCAGTGATTTACCTTCCCAGCAGCCTCCTGGTCATCACTCCTGCTCTTCCTGCTGCTGGACCAAACATGGAGGTCCCCGACACTCAAGGGAAGTTCTTAAAGTAGTGACTTACATTCTCACTGAACCTGCTTCAGACTGTCTCAGCCAGTTCTGTTCTCAAAGTGACACTTAACAAAACAATGACTCCTGGAAGCAGACAGGAACACTGCAGGATTTATTTCCCTCAGCAATACTTAACAACGTGAAGAATAGTTAACAACTTAATCTGATTTATCAATTTGGAGCAGGGGAGGTGATGGCCTGGTGGTATTGTCAATAAATCCTGAAACTCAGCTAGTATTCTGGGGACCTGAGTTCAAATCCTGTGCAATTTCAATTCATTTTTTAAAAAATCTGGAATTATGTGACTACTGATGACCATTGTCAATCGTCAGAAAAACCCCTTTGGCTCCCTAATGTCCTTCAGGGAAAACAATCTGCCATCCTCAACTGGACTGGCCTACATGTCAGAAGTCACATGTTATCGTCCAATAGGATTATTTGAAGTCACTTTACCTGACGAAAGTGTCAGTGCTCCAAGAGCTTGTGATTTCAAATAAACCTGTTGGACTATAATCTGGTGTCATGTGACTTCTGATTTTGTCCACTACAGTCCAACACTGGCACCTTCACATCATGGCCTACATGTGACTCCAGTCCCACAGCAATCTGGTTCACTCTCAATTGCCCTCTGAAATGGCCTATCAAGCCACTCAGTTGTATCAATCGTTACAAAGTCTCAAAGAAATGAAGTCGGATGGATCACCTGGAATCGACCTAGGCACCGGAAAACACAACAGCAGAAACAGCCTTGTCAACCCTGCAAGGTCTTCCTCACTGCCATTTGGGGGCTAGAACCAAAGTTGGGACAGCTGTCTCTCAGACTGGGAACAGCCTGGCATAGTCATAGTCACGGAATCATAACTTACAGACAATGTCCCAGACACCACCATTACCAACCTTGGATATGTCCTGTCTCACAGGCAGGACAGTGGTTTACAGTCAGAGGGAGTTTCCCTGGGAGTCCTCAACACTGACTCCGGACCCCATGAAGTCTCAAGGCTTCATGGTTAAACACAGGTAAGGAAACCTCCTGTTGATTACCAAGTACTGTCCTCTCTCAGCTGATGAATTGGTTGAACAACACTTAGAGGAAGCACTGAGGATGGCAAGGACACAGAATGTACTCTGGGTGGAGGATTTCAATGTCCACCACCAAGAGTGGCTCGGCAGCAGCATTACTGATCGAGCTGGTTGGGTCCTGAAGGAAATAACTCCTTGACTGGGCATGCGGCAGGTGGTGAGGGAACCAGCAAGAGAGAAAAACATACCTGACCTCATTGTTACCAATCTGCTGGCTGCAGATGCCTCTGTCCTTGACAGTATCGGTAAGAGTGACCACCACACTGTCCTTGTGGAGACAAAGTCCCACCTTCACATCATTACCCAGTTAAATGGGACAGACTTCAAACAGATGTAACAACCCCAGACTGGGCATCCATGAGGCGCTGTGGGCCATCAACAGCAGCAACATTTTACTCCAGCACAATCTGTAACCTCATGGCCCGGCAAATCCCCCACTCAACCATTACTATCAAGCCAGGGGATCAACCCGGGTTCAATGGAAAGTGCAGGAGGGCATGCCAGGAGCATCACCAGACATACCTGAAGATGAGGTTACGCCACCAAACAAGATTTCAGAACAACCTCGATTATCCGAACATCAATAGACAATAGACAATAGGTGCAGGAGTAGGCCATTCTGCCCTTCGAGCCTGCACCACCATTCAATATGATCATGGCTGGTTGAAGACTGATATATAACAGGACTGGGGACTATTGGAGGAAGCCAAGATGGATCATCCACTCTGCACCTTTGACTAAAGATTGCTGTGAAAGCTTCAGCCTTATCTTTTGCGCTGATGTGCTGGGCTCTCCAATCATTGAGGATGAGGACAGTTGTGGAGCCTCCTCCTCCAGTGAGTTCAATATGATCATGGATCATCAATTATCCAAATTTCGGATTCTCTGAACAAGATCTCAAGGTCCCATAAAAATGGCATTAGGCAACTCAGCATTCAGTTATTGGTTAAACGGCATTATGACATGCATAGCAGGATAACCAAGGCATGTTTGATAACTGGCACTCAAAAAAAACCGCTTGTTTACGATCAGATCGATTATCCAAACGATCAGTTAATCGAACAAAATATTCCTCGCCCGTCTCAGTTGAATAATCGGGGTTCTACTGTACCTACGTGCCAAACAGCAATAAACAGCAAGTGATAAACAGAACTAAGTGATCCCACAACCAATGGATCAGATCTAGGCTCTGCAGTCCTGGGGTGGCATGGTGGTTCAGTGGTTAGCACTGCTGCCTCACAGGGACCTAGGTTCGATTCCTGCCTCAGGTGACTGTCTGTGTGGAGTTTGCACATTCTCCCTGTGTCTGTGGGGGTTTCCTGCGGGTGCCCCAGTTTCCTCCCACAGTCCAAAGATGTGCACATCAGGTGAATTGGCCATGCTAAATTACTCATAGTGTTAGGTGCGTTGGTCAGAGAGAAATGGGCCTGAGTGGGTTACTCTCTGGATGGTCGGTGTAAACTTGTTGGGCCGAAGGGCCTGTTTCCACACTGTAGGGAATTTAACTAACCTAATCTGATTAAATTACATCCAGCCATGAATGGTGGTGGGTAATTAAACAACTCACTGGAGGAGGAGGCTCCACAACTGTCCTCATCCTCAATGATGGGAGAGCCCAGCACATCAGCGCAAAAGATAAGGCTGAAGCTTTCACAGCAATCTTTAGTCAAAGGTGCAGAGTGGATGATCCATCTTGGCTTCCTCCAATAGTCCCCAGTCCTGTTATATATCAGTCTTCAACCAGTTTGATTCACTTCACATGATATCAAGACAACGGTTAGAGATTCTGGATATCGCAAAGGCTTTGGCCCTGACAACATTCTGGCAATGGTACTGTAAACTTGTTCTTCAGAACTTGCCACTCCCCTAGCCAAGCTGTTCCAGTACAGTTATAACACTGGCAACTAGAAGAAAGTGAGCACTGCAGATGCTGAAGATCAAAGTCGAGAGTGTGGTGCTGGAAAAGCACAGCAGGCAGTATCCGAGCAGCAGGAGATCGCGTTTGCCTTATGTTCGAAATGTCAACTCTCCTGCTCCTCGGATGCTGCCTAACCGGCTGTGCTTTTCCAGCAACACACTTCAATACTGGCATCTACCTGACAATGAGGAAAATTGCCCAGGTATGTTCTGTACATAAAAATCAGGACAAATCCAACCCGGCCAATTACCATCCAATCAGTCTACCCTCGATCATCATTAAAGTGATGGATGGTGTCATCAACAGTGCTATCAAGCAGCACCTGCTCAGCAATAACCTGCTCAGTGACACCCAATTTGGGTTCTGGCAGGGCCACTCAGCTCCTCACCTCATTACAGTCTTGGTTCAGACAAAAGAGCTGGGTTCCAGACGGGAGGGGAGAGTGACAGCCCTTGACATCGAGGATGTATTTGACAGAGTGTAGCATCAAGGAGCCCTGGCAAAATTGGAATCAAGGGGTATCACGGAGCAAACTCTCCACTGGTTGGAGTCATATCTAACACATCTCAGTTCCAGAACATCTCTGCAGGAGTTCCTGAGGGGAGTGTCCTAGGCCCAACCATCTTCAACTGCTTCATCAATGACCTTCTCTCTTTCATAAGCTGAGAAAGGCAGCAAGGTGGCTCAGTGGTTAGCACTGCTGCGTCAGAGACCCGGGTTCAATTCCCGCCTCGTGCAACTGCCTGTGTGGAGTTTGCACATTCTCCCCATGTCTGCGTGGGTTTCCTCCGGGTGCTTCGATTTCCACCTACAGTCCCAACATCTTTTTAACACAGAGGGTGGTACATGTATGGAATGAGCTGCCAGAGGAAGTGGTGGAGGCTGGTACAATTGCAACATTCAAGAGGCATTTGGATGGGTATATGAATAGGAAAGGTTTGGAGGGATATGGGCCGAGTGCTGGTAGGTGGAACTAGATTAGGTTGGGATATCTGATCGGCATGGACGGGTTGGACCGAAGGATCTGTTTCCATTCTGTACATCTCTATGACTATGACTCTATGTGCAGGTTAGGTGAATTGGCCATGCTAAATTGCCCGTAGTGTTAGGTGAAGGGGTAAATGTAGGGGAATGAGTCTGGGTGGGTTGCTCTTCAGAGGGTCGGTGTGGACTTGTTGGTTGAAGAGCCTGTTTCCACACTGTAAGTAATGATTGCATAATTTTCAGCACTGTTTGTGACTCCTCAGATACTGAAGCAGTTTGTGTTCAAATACAACAACACCTGAACAATATCGAGGCTTGGGCTGACCAGTGACAAGTAACATTCATGCCACAGAAATGCCAGGCAAAGACCATCTCCAATAAGAGGCAATCTAATCACTGTCCCTTGAGTCAGTGGTATTATCATCACTGAATTCCCTACTATAAGCATCCTTGGGGTTACCATTGAGTAGAAACTCAACTGAAGTTGCCACATAAATCTGTGGCTACAAGAGCAGGTCAGAGATTAGAGATACTGCGGAGAGTAACTCATCTCCAAAGCCTGTCCACCATCTACAAGGCACAAGTCGGAATGTAATGGAATATTCCCCCACTTGCCTGGATGGGTGCAATCCCAACAACACTCAAGAAGCTTGACACCATCCAGAACAAAGCAGCTGCTTGATTGGCATCACATCCACAAACATCCACTCCCACTGACGCTCAGTAGCAGCAGTGTGTACCATCTACAAGATGCACTGCAGAAATTCACCACAGATCCTTAGACAACACCTTCCAAACCCACAACCACTTCCATCTAGAAGGACAAGGGCAGCAGATACATGGGAACACCACCCCCTGCAAGTTCCCCTCCAAACCACTCACCATCCCAACTTGGAAATATATCGCCGTTCCTTCACTGTCACTGGGACAAAATTCTGGAATTCCCTCCCTCAGGGCATTGTGGGTCAACCCACAGCGGGTGCGCTGCAGCGGTTCAAGAAGGCAGCTCACCCCCACCTTCTCAAGGGGCAACTAGGGACAGGCAATAAATGCTGGGCCTAGCCAGAGATACCCACATTCCACTAGTGAATAAAAAAGATTGAAAAACGAGAAAATTAGTATGAACTAGCACTATTTTGACACTGCCAAAAATAATGAATAGCAAAAAAATATGTTAGCCTGGGTTGTGTAGGCATGTTCTGAGCAGTTCACCATCAACTAGGCAGCACTTGAGGGAATGTTCTACTGTGAGAGGAGCCAATGTTTGGATTGGATTCAACCAAGGCTCATATTGTGACACCCAGGGGAATGTAAATGATCCCATTGCATGACACAATGAAGAAGCAACCACGAGACATGGGTCCAAGTCTCACCTGCTCCAGGGGTGCACAATGATATCTCTGAACAAGTTGATTTTAGAAGATCCACTCAAAGGACAGCAGAGTAGATCTTCTCCGGTTCCTAGTCAATACTTATTTCTTGATTAACATCAGTAAAAGTTATCATCCAGTAATTACCAAATTTGCTGTTTACTGAATCTTGCTGATCCCAAATTAGTTGCCCCCTTTAAAAAGTACTCACATAGTTGTACAATATTTTAAAATATTCTGAGGTCCGGAAAGGCACTATGCAAAGTCAAATCAGGTTTTAATTCTTTCTACTACAGTCATTAGGTCATTCAGCACAGAAACAGACCCTACAGCACAGTGGCTCAGTTGTTAGCACTGCTGTCTCACAGTACCAGGGACCTGGGTTCAATTCCAGCCTCAGGCGACTGCCTGTGTGAAGTTTGCACGTTCTCCCTGTGTCTGTTTGGGTTTCCTCCCACAGTCCACAGGTGTGCAGGTTAGGGTAAATTGGCCATGCTAAATTGCCCATAGTGTCCAGGGATGTGTAGGTTAGGTGCATTAGTCTGGGGTAAATGTATGGTAATAGGGGAATGGGTCTGGGTGGGATAATGATCGGAGGTATCAGTGTGGACTTGCTGGGCTAAAGGGCCTGTTTCTACATTGTAGGGATTCTATGATAGCCCAGGCTGACCAAGTTCCCAAACGGAACAAGTTCAACTTGCATATGCTTGGCCCACATCCCTCCAAACCTCTTTCAATGTTGCATCCACCACTTCCTCTGGCAGTTCATTCCAACTACGTACCACCCTCTGTGTGAAATGGTTGCCCTTGTGTCCTTTTTATATCTTTCTCCTCTCACCTTAAAAATGTGCCCCCTAGTTTTGAACTCCCCTACCCTAGGGAAAAGATCTTTACTATTCACCTTATCTATGCCTCTCCTGCTTTTATAAACTTCAATAAAGTCACCCCTCAACCTCCTACGCTCCAATGAAAAGTCCCAGCCTGTCCAGCCTCTCCTTATATTTCAAACCCTTCATTCCCAGCAACAGCCTGGCTAATCTTTTCTGAACTGTCTTCGATTTGATAACATTCTTCCTCAAGCAGGGTGACCAGACCTGTACACAGTATTCCAAAAGTGGCCTCGCCAATGTCCTGTACAACTTCAACATGACGTCCCAATGCTGATATTCAATGGCTTGAGCAATGCAGGCAAGCATACTAAGCACCTTCGTAACCACCCTGTCTATCTGTCACTCAACTTTCAAAAAACTATGCACCTGAACCCTCAGGTTTCTCTGTTCGACAACACCCAGGACCCTACCATTAACTGTACAAATCCTCCACTTGTTTTTGCATTACCAAAATGCAATACCTCACATGTATCCAAATTAAACTCCATCTGCCACCCCTCAGCCCATTGTCCCAACTGATCAAGATCCCTTTGTAACCTTAGATAACCTTCTTCACTGTCCACTCTACCACCAATTCTGGCGTCACCCACAAACAAACTAACCATGCCTTCTAAATTCTCATCTAAGTCATTTGTGGTAATGACAATCAACAGTGGAGCCAGCACCTATTCCTTCTCAGTCTCACGTATATTTTAGGCTGTTTTAGGAGAATGTTTTAGGAGAATCGAAGGTCCCTAATTTTCCCTGGCTATGACTTCCCCACTGGGAGTATGGGGTCACTGAATTTAGCCATGGATAAGTACCTGTCACTCAAAAATCAGTGGGACTGCTTCCTCACCTTATAAACTATTTGGTCTTTAATGAGTTAATGAACCTTGCTGGTTCATTTCAAGTTGTGGTGAACTTTCAATGACGTTCATGTTTGAGTTATTGCTCTCTGCACGTTGTGAGCTTATCCTGTTGTTGTGCCTGGAGGTTCCCTGTTTTATATTGTGTCATCTCTCATTTATACAACACCATCAACACTGATTTAATTAGGTCATTATCAGCTCTATGTTTCACACATCTTCAGTCTTATTTCGATTTGTGCTTCTATTTGCACAGTAAATACAAAATTGTGGTTGAGCTGTAATTCACTTAAAAGACAATTACACGTATCGGGCACATCAAATGAGGTTAGCAGTATCTTACCGAAACTGTATGCAGTTTAAAACCAAATGTGCAATGTTGGGATGTAATCTAAATCTGTAGCTTTCGGACTGTTATCCTATACTGAATCTGCATGTTTAGACTTACCACAATACAAACTTTCTCAGGACACAGTGTTATCATTTATTCACACACAAACGATATTTCCCTCTGAAAACAAAAATGCTGGAGATCACAGCGGGTCAGGCAGCATCCATGGAGAGAGAGCACACTAACATTTCCAGTCCAGGTGACTCTTTGTCAGAGTTTCAGCTTTGAAACATTAGCTTGCTCCCTCTCTGTGGGTGCTGGTTGACCCTTTGTGATCTCCAGCATTTGTTGTTTGCAGGACAGATTCCAGCCTCTGCAGTAACTTGCGCCTGAGTTTTCCCTTCCTGGATTCTCTCCTCCTCTGCTTCAACACAGTGTAATCATTCACATTGTTGCTTAGTCCAGACTTGCTCTCTGTCTTCCCTTCCACCCTCCCCCAACACTCTCTGTTCTCTGCAGCTATTAATGCAGCAAAAAGAAGGAATCAAGTTTGTTTCTAAAACTCATGCCATGATGACACTGTTAACTCAGCCTGCACCCCCACTCCCCCACCTCCAATTGGAACATGAGTGAATTCTCAATCAGAATTGGGTACCTTGTGATTTAGCTTTGGAAGTTTTGAATGTCCCCATACCCCAGTGAGGTGTCAAGGTTCATATTCGGGATAGAGGGAATTATACCACAAGCTTCAAGACCCTGTAACCATCCACTCTTCCTATCCCTCACTCTCTCAGATAACTGTGTGATACTCCACTGAGTAAAACAAAGAAATGGCAGAGGAATTAAATGGGTACTTCAGATCTGTGTTCACTGGGAAAGACACAAGCAATCTCCCTGAGGTAACAGTGGCTGAAGGACCTGAACTTAAGGGAATTTATATTTGCCAGGATTTGGTGTTAGAGAGGCTGTTAGATCTGAAGGTTGATAAGTCTCTGGTGCCTGATGGTCTGCATCCCAGGGTACTGAAGGAGGTGGCTCGGGAAATCGTGGATGCGTTGGTGATTATTTTCCAGAGTTCAATAGATTCGGGGTCGGTTCCTGAGGATTGGAGGGTGGCTAATGTTATACCACTTTTTAAGAAAGGTGGGAGAGAGAAAGCAGGAAATTATAGACCAGTTAGTCTGACCTCAGTGGTG
>NC_057723.1:79935200-79950057 GCF_004010195.1 Chiloscyllium plagiosum
TGCTGCGTAGGTTCACGAGGTCAATTCCTGGAATGGCAGGATTACCTTACACTGAAAGATTGAAGCGACTGGGCTTGTATACCCTTGGGTTTCGAAGATTGAGAGGGGATCTGATTGAGACGTGTAAGATTATGAAAGGATTGGACACTCTGGCAGTAGGAAACATATTTCCACTGATGGGTGAGTGCTGAACCAGAGGACACAGCTTAAAAATATGGGGTAGACCATTTAGGACAGAGCTCAGGAGAAATTTCTTCACCCAGAGAGTGGTGGCTGTGTGGAATGCTCTGCCACAGGGGGCAGTGGAGGCCCACTCTCTGGATTCATTTAAGCAGGAGTTGGATAGAGCTCTCAAAGATAGTGGAATCAAGGGTTATGGAGATAAGTCAGGAACAGGATACTGATTAGGAATGATCAGCCATGATTATATTGAATGGCGGTGCAGGCTCGAAGGGCTGAATGGCCTACTCCTGCACCTATTGTCTATTGTCTATTGTCTATTGTCTATTGAGCTACAATAGACTGATGAATAGCTACAATGAATATAACAGTAGGGATGTACTTCTGAGGCTCTATAAGGCTCTGGTCAGACCACATTTGGAATATTGTGCAGTTTTGGGCCCCAGATTTCAGGAAAGATGTACTGACCCCAAAACGTGTTCAGAGGAAGTTCACGAGAATGGTCCCAGGAATGAAAAGCTTAACATATGAGGAACGTTTGAGGACTCTGGGCCTATACTCAATGGAGTTTAGAGGATGAAGGAGGATCTAACTGAAACATACAGAGTACTGAATGGCAGGACGGATTTTTCCACTGCTAGGAGAGACTAGGACCCGAAGGCATAGCCTTAGAGTAAAGGGAAGACCTCTTAGAACGGAGATAAGAAGAAACTTCTTCAGCCAGTGAGTGGGGAATCTATGGACTTCATTGCCACAGAAAGCTATGGAGACCAGGTTGTTGAGAGTATATTTAAGACGGAGATAGATAGGTGCTTGAGCATCAAGAGATCAAGGGTTCCGGGGAAAAATCTGGAGAATGAGGTCATGGTTGAATGGCAGAGCAGACTCGATGGGCTGAATGGCCTAATTTCTGCTCCTATGTCTTATGGTCTTTTCATTGCTTCTAGCTATGAATCTTTATCTCTATTTCTGTTCTCTAGGTCTTGGTCAATTCCTAGGCAATGGTAACACAGGAGCCAATTACAGATCCAATATCATTCATGCTCAGACATTTGCTCGCATGAACTTTGAATGGTGATTTACAGGGTCATCTCTAAGCAATGTTTTAATACTGTTGCAATATGATAGTTATGTATTGTAGAGGGGAGGCAGAAGACAGGACATTATAGACCTCAGTCGTTGGTGAAATTCTAGACTCTCGCGAAATTGGAAGTATATGGTAAAATACAGCTGAGTCAGCATAGCTTCATCAAAGGGAAGTTATGCCTGACAAATCTGGGAGAATTCTTAGAGGAGGTAATGAGCAAGCTAGACAAAGGAGAGCCAGTGAACATGACCTATTTTGATTTCTAGAAGGTCTTTCATAAGGTGCTACACAGGAGGCTGCAAATGAAGTGTTAGGGGTAAGGTACGAGCATGGACAGAGGAGCAGACTGGCAGAGATCAGGGATAAAGAGGCCCTTTTCAGGATGGCAGCCGGTGACCAGTGGAGTTCCACAGGGGTCAGTGTTGGGACCACAACTATTCACATTATATATTAACCATCTAGACAAAGGAACTGAGGGCATTGTTGTGAAGTTGGGTGGCACGGTGGCACAGTGGTTAGCACTGCTGCCTCACAGTGCCAGAGACCCGAGATCAATTCCTGGCTCAGGTAACTGTCTGTGTGGAGTTTGCACATTCTCCCCATGTCTGCATGGGTTTCCTCTGGGTGCTCTGGTTTCCTCCCACAGTCCAAAGATGTGCAGGTTAGAAGAACTGACCATGCTAAGTTGCCCATAGTGTTAGGTGAAGGGGTAAATGTAGGGGAATGGGTCTGGGTGGGTTGCCCTTCGGAGGGTCGGTGTGGACTTGTTGGGCCGAAGGGCCTTTTTCCACACTGTAAGTAATCTAATGTAAGTTTGCAGATGACACAATGTGAGGTGGAGGGACAGGAGGTGTTGAGGAAGAATGGAGGCTGCAGAAGGTTGGGAGGGTGGGCAAAGGAGTAGCAGATGGAATACAACGTGGGAAAGTGTGAGGCTTTGCACTTTGGTTAGAAGAATAGATTATATTCTAAATGTGGAAAGGCTTTGGAAATCTGAATCACAAAGAGACTTTGGACTCCTAGTTTAGAATTCTAGTAAAGTTAACATGCAGGTTCAGTTGGCAGTTCGGAAGGCAGATACAATGTTAGCATTCATTTCAAGTGGGCTAGAATACAAGAGCAGAGATGTACTGCTGAGGCTGTATGAGGTTCTGGTCAGATTATATTTGGAATATTGTGAGCAGTTTTGAGCCCTGTTTCTAAGGAAAGATTGTGCTAGTGTTGGAGGGAGAGCAGAGGAGGTTTACAAGTATGATCCCAAAGATGAAGAACTTGTCGTATGGGGAGCAGTTGAGGACTCTCTGTCTATACTCAGTGTTAGTTAGAAGGAGGAGGGGGGTCTGATTGAGATACAGAGAGGCTGGATATAGAGTGGACATGGAGAAGATGTTTCCACTATTAGGAGAGACAACGACCCGAAGGCACAGCCTCAGAGTGAGAGGATCACCCTTGATAACTGAGACAAGGAATTTCTTCAGCCGGAGGGAGGTAACTCTGTGGAACTCATTGCCGCAGAGGGCTGTGGAGACCAAGTCATTGAGTGCATTTAAGACAGAGATAGACAGGTTCTTGATTAGTAAGGGGGATCAAGGTTTAAGGTGAGAAGGCAGGTGAACGGTGTTGAGAAGCACATCAGTTATGATCGGAAGGTGGAGCAGACTCAATGGGCTGAATGGCCTAATTCTGCTTTTACATCCTATTGTCTTCTGGTAACCTTTAACCTTTAGGGGATACCTTAAATTGCTGTCAGTCACAGCCCCCTCAACAGATTGTGATGTATTTGTCCTTTGGCATCTTGTCAATCTATAATTAGTAGGAATAAAAATCACATGCATTATATTTAATTTCTAAGTTAACTCTGTTTGTATATAGTGATAGCTTCAAATAAAGAAGTGACATTATTTTTTGAACAATCCTTGTTGTATGATTGATATCTTTAATTTGTGATGAAATCCATTGTTTCTTTTCTATCCATTCGCACTGTGTAAGCCAGCAAACTGTGAAAATGGTAACATTCAGGGAAGTTGTTGGCCTAATGTTACTTGGGTTTGTTCTGCCTAGAAATTGACTTATTGTAAGATCTCTGTAGACAGTTCAAGGGTGATGGAACTCAGAGTTTGTCAGAGCTGGGAGGAGCCTGAAGAGAACTATGTCTTCAGGCAAATGTGTGCTAACCAGTGGAGGAGTGGGACTGGGAAAGGAATCAGTACACTCCGCAAGCCCTGGTCATAACAATATCAAACAGAGGAACATCATGGGTGCAAGTGTGGAGCACCAAGGGCAGGACAACAGAAGAGCTGAGGACCATAGGGTGGTCTCACTCTGCAGAACAAAGATAATGATGTCCCAGGTCTGGCTTTCAAAAGATAAGTATCAGCCTCACTGGAGTCATTGTTATGTGCTGTAGCTGTACATCATGGAGAAAGTGAGGACTGCAGATGCTGGAGATCAGAGTTGAAGAGCGTGGTGCTGCAAAAAGCACAGCCAGTCAGGCAGCATCCGAGGAGCAAGAGAATCCTGTTGAAGGGCTTATGCCCAAAACATCGACTCTCCTGCTCCTCAGATGCTGCCTAACTGGCTGTGCTTTTCCAGCACTACATACTCTTATAGCTGTACATCAGGCTGCCATTGACATTCCCTGACCATACTCTGTATGGCCAACTCAGGCAGCAAGTGGTGGTCACCAGCAACCCTGGAGACACTGTGAGCTAATGCCTCAGAACCTGTCAAGGCCTAAACAGGCAGCAGAATGTCTGCAGCAACTTGTCCCAGACCCATGGCTTTGACTCGACATTATGTCTGTATTTGTGATTGACTTCCCTAAAGGTGTGCAAGACCTTTGAGAATTGCTCTTCTCCATCAAGTAGTCAGTTTCAAATCCGATACTCATTTTGAGGACCATACAGTTCTCCAGCATGGAAACAGACTATTCAGTCCAACTCATTCATGCTGACCAGATAACCTAAATTAATCCAGTTTCATTTGCCCATATCCCTCTGGACCCTTCCTATTCATGTATCCAACCAGATACCTTTTAAATGCTGTAATTGAACCAGCCTCCATTACATCCTCTAGCAGCTCATCCTATACATGCACCATCCTCTGTGTGAAAAGGTTTCCCCTCGGGTCCCTTTTAAATCTTTCCCCTCTCACCTTAAACCTAAGCTGTCTTGGTCTTGGACTCTGCTACCCTGGGAAAAAGACCTTGACATTCCCTCCCTCCCATTCCCCTCATGACTTTATAAGCCTCCAAAAGGTCACATCTCAGCCTCTGACGCTCCAAAGAAAATAGCCTCAAATTATTCAGCTTCTCCGTGTACCTCAAATCCTCCAACCCTGGCAATATCTTTGTAAATCTTTGCTACACCATTTTAAGTTTCACAAAACCCTCCAGCACAGAATGAAGCCATCACGGGGCATTTACCAGGCATGGGTCTGCATGAGGTAATCTCTGTTGTCACACCTCAGTGAAATAACTCCGTTTGCTCAAGTAGAGTCCAGGTTCTTTTATTCTCTTTCTCCCCTCTTACTCTTCATTTCCCCTTTGCCTTGTTCTTCCTCCTTCGCCCCTCACTTCCTCCCTGTTTTCCTCCTTCAACCTCAGTAGCTATGACATAGAATCATAGTCATAGAGATGTGCAGCACAGAAACAGACTCTTCGGTCCAACCTGTCCATGCTGACCAAGTATCCCAACCCAATCTAGTCCCATTTTCCAACACTTGGCCCATACCCCTCCAAACTCTTCCTATTCATATACCCATCCAGATGCCTTTTAAATGTTGCAATTGTAGCCCATCAAATCAGAGGGCCTTCCCTCAGTCAGAACTCCTCTGTCGATTTGTATGGCTGCCACCAGATTGCACGTTCTCTCCGTGTCTGCGTGGATTTCCTCTGATTGCTCCTGTTTCCTTCCAAAGGTATACAGGTTAGGTGGATTGGTCATGCTAAATTGCCCCATAATGTGTAGGCTAGGTGGGTCAATTATGCTAAATGTGGTAGCATAATTACGGAGATAGGGTGGGACGCTCTTTGGAAGGTCAGTGCAGAGTCAATGGGCCAAATGGCCTCTACCTGCACTGTTGGGGATTCTATGAGGTGCCTGCATTGAACCTGATGATTGCAGGCAACATGAAATATACTCAGCAACATGAACATTCAACCATCTCATTTCCAGTTGGGCAAGCCCCTTCAGGGATTTACTGGGCCATGCACTGGTAGAAAGTGGGTTCCCACCTTCTCTTAGCTTCCCATTGGACATTTGAAAATTCTGAGTCACAGGATGCCTATGGTGTTGAAGCAGCCATTTGGCCCATTGAGTCCACAGCAATCCTCCAAAGAGCAACACACCCCTATCTCTGCAATCCCATGGCTAACCAACCCAGCCTGCACATCCCTGAACACTCTGGGCAATTTCCATGGCCAATCCACCCTACCCTGCACAACTTTGGACTGTGGGGGGAAGCCAGAGCAAACCCACAGAGAGAATGTGTAAATGCCACACAGTCACCCAAGGCTGGAATTGGACCCAGGTCCCTGGCACTCTGAGGCAGCAGTGCTAACCACTAAACCACTGTGCCACCCAACTCAGAAAGCTTGTCTGAATTCGTATGAAGTTCAAGTTTACCAGGCTATCTAGCTCTGGGTCTAGTGCTGTATCTCTTCTGTGTTTGGCTGACCACTGTCTATGTTTACTTGAGCTCCTGGCTCATTCTATCCAACATGATAGTGCTGGCTGGGGTCCAAGTAGCTGCTCCCTGTCTTGGCTGCCTCCTGGAGGTAATTAGTGCCACTTAATTTGACATTGAGTTTGTCCCCTACCCAATTAGGGCTTTTATATTAAACATAGTTCCATGAGAGGGTTAGAGCCAGGAATCCATCACTTAAAAACCTAATGCCCAAAGCCAGTCCTATGGGGTGTACGCCTCTGATCCCTGGAACACACTGCAGTCCCCAGTGTTTCATTGTGTTTTGTAATAACTGGCAGTAATTTTCCTCATTAATCTTGTACAACAGTAGATTTTATTCAGCGGGACAAACAGACAAATAACTTTAGCAAGCGCATTTACTGAATAAACAATAATTCTCTCTGGCAAAGCAATAAATATTGTGGTAAGTACTGCTGCAGTTACTTCTTTACATTATGTTATGACGTTGTAGCATTAATTGTCACATCTACTGACAAAAGTGTGATCGAGGAACACAGAACACAAAAGGAAATCACCTTGAGACCTGATTTTCCACATTTTCTTAAATAAAAGCAAAACGCTGCAGATGCTGGAGATGTGAAATAAAAACACAAAATGCTGGAGGAACTCAGCAGGTCTGGCAGCATCTGTGGAGAGAGAGAGAAACTGAGTTAATGTTTCAGGTCCCAGCAACTCTTCTTCAGAACTGAAGTTTAGGGAAGGGGGTGGTTTGTTGTCAACAGCATTTAAAAAATCATCGATTTCCGGCCCCTTTCAGTTCTGAAAAAGTTATTGGACTCAAAATGTGAGCTCTGTTTCTCTCTTCTTGGCAATTACTAGACCTGCTGAGTTTCTCCAGCATTTTATGTTCATTTCTCATTTCCTTGTCGATTCACCATTGTTGAATGATATTTAGTGTGACAAATATTATTGGCTTTGGCATTTTGAGGTCTCCTTACACCCAGAATTCACAATGGAAAATGCAAAAAATAAACTCTTGGTACATTTAGAATAAAATTATATCAGAATGCATTCCCATCTCAAATACACACACGTGCCAAGGATTTTCGGAGCTCAGGACTCAGTATTGTGCACCTTGCAAAATCTACCTGATTTACTCTTTTTCACTGTAACTCATCATAGAGTCATAGAGATGTACAGCACAGAGACAGACCCCTCAGTCCAACCTGTCCATGCCGACCAGATATCCCAACCCAATCTAGTCCCACCTGCTAGCACTCGGCCCATATCCCTCCAAACCCTTCCTATTCATATACCCATTCAAATGTCTTTTAAATGTTACAATTGTACCAATTTCCACCACTTCCTCTGGCAGCTCATTCCATACACGTACCACCCTCTGCGTAACAAAGTTGCCCCTTAGGTCTCTTTTATATCTTTCCCCTCTCACCCTAAACCTATGCCCTCTAGTTCTGGACTCCCCGACCCCAGGAAAAAGACTTTGTCTATTTATCCTATCCATGCCCCTCGTGATTTTATAAACTTCTATAAGTTCACCTCTCAGCCTCCGACGCTCCAGGGAAATCAGCCCCAGCCTGTTCAGCCTCTCCCTTTAGCTCAAATCCTCCAAACCTGGCAACATCTTTGTAAATCTTTTCTGAGCCCTTTCAAATTTCACAATATCTTTCCGATAGGAAGGAGACCAGAATTGAATGCAATATTCCAAAAGTGGCCTAACCAATGTCCTGTACAGCCGCAACATGACCAACTCCTGTACTCAGTACTCTGACCAATAAAGGAAAGCAAACCAAACGCCTTCTTCACCATCCTATCTACAAAGAGATTCTTCCAGGAACCTTGAATCAACAATATAATAAACTTCGGTTTAGTCGAATTGTTGCATTTTTTGTTTTAAAAATCATGATATTATTGAGAAAACAAAAGAAGCAGAAGTTGACGTGTGACAAAAGTGTGAACCTGGAACTGTGTAAGAAAATGTTGTCTTTACAAAGTATTAATTTCTGAAAATGGCTGAACATGTCAGTGACCTCTGTTTTATGTGGGTGGGGGGAATTATCCAGTGAGGAGGCATCAGGGTACCCACAGCAGCTGTTGGGTAGATTATATAATGTATCTGTTGTACAATGCAGGGAGAGACTGATTAATGCCTTTGAATGGTGCTCATTATTAGAAATGGGGGAGGGAGCTCCTGTTCCGAATATGTCGGTGTGCAATCCACAAGGAATCCCAAGGGATGGTGTGTATGGAGGGAGGGGCGGGGGGGCTTGAGTGGGAGGGAGCCAGTTTTTCTGACAGTCTCAGCTATTATCAAATAGCAGAGTGGTAGAAAGTGCTGATGCACTAGACATGCTCAGTCTGCTCGCTGCTGTCTCATGCAGCTGCTGGCTACAGTCTGTTCTGGTGCTGTCTCGCTATCATGCTACCTTGCCCCTCCACCCCAGCTATCAGTGAGGAACAGGAGCAGGGAGAAGAGAATGAAACGGGGAAAATGAAAGTGGAGGTAGGTGGAAATGAAATGTCTGCCTCTTTAGCTTCCAACAATGGGATTATATACAGCTTGATACCTTGAAGACATCAGCCTACAATCATATAAAAATATTCTGCTAGTATAATAATTACTGCATGCAGTAATGCTTTCATAAAGTGATGGTATCTGATTACTGATATGTTAAGTGTAGAATATATTAATATTTATTGTCCCACCTGGTCTTTACATTACACCTTGACAATGAAAGGCAGCTTATCTTAACCCCTTTCAACTAATATTGCATGAAATGTCTATAATTGTCAGCTTTTGCATATTGAAAATCAAAAAAAATTTGACAAATGTTCACATTTTGAAGCACTGAGTGTTCTTGCAGCTCAGTAACAGGGACAGATTGAGTTACCTCGGAAGGTTGATTAGGTGTGTATCAGGGAGTTGGCTATCTGCCTGACTTGCTGGCTAGTCTCTTGTCTCTCTGGCAAGTGTTGAATGTAGAGGACAGACTGGCTGCTTTATAGAGAGTCACTGCAAACAGCCCAGGACATAATACAAACATGTAATATCCAGGTTCCGCACCATTTGAGGGTGGGGTGGGGTGGGAAGAATATGTGCAGGAAGCTATGAATAGGGAAAGGGAGGAAGCTAAACAGATTTGTAATTCAGGAACAAAAAGAAATGACCAGACATCGGGTCTATGAGTAAATCCCTTAGATGGAAATGTTTTCATGAAATAATGCAAAATAAGTGATCAGAATAAAAGATGCTTTTGAAAAAAAAGGACAGGGGTTTCTTTATTGTTGCGCTCTGTGTTCTTGTGATAGGAGGAGACTGAAGGCATAAATGATTATTGGAAGAATATGTTTATACCTGTGGTGGAAAGGGAAGGAAAACGTATTCTCTGTCCATACAAATTAAAAGGAGTGGTGGGGCTCCTCTTGACCCACAGCATCATTGCACCAAATCCATCCTTTAGTTTTTTTTTCATCCTTTTTCCAAGTTCATGGCCAGCCTTACAGGTTACAATACAAAGGGAGCTGCTTCTATAACTGGAGGCTGGAGACCGATGTATGAAACCATCAGCTACATGCTGCTGATTATCAGTGCTGGGAGCAACGGGGCCACTGCTTGTTAATCAGGCTATGGGATACTGTGCTGGCTGATCAACAATTAATACTTTGCTCTTGGTCCTTTTCATGTTTCAACTTCACATAAAGGCATGGACGCACAGCTTGGGATCTTGTCTTGTTGTAACCGTTCTACATTGCTTAGTTTGGAGTTTCTTTCAAGCTATTAAATGGAATTTGCAGGTCGTTCACCTTGGAAGGTCTTTGCCATAGATTCCCAACAGTGTGGAAGCAGGCCTTTCAGCCCATTGAGTCCACAGCACCCCACCAGAGAGCATCCCACCCAGACCCAACTCCCTACCCTGTAGCCCTGCATTTTTCATCCAAGCTGCACATCCCTGGACACTACAGGCAATTTCCTATGGTCAATCCACACTGGCCTGCATATCTTTGGGCTGTGGGAGGAACCCACGCAGATGCGGGGAGAATGTGCAACCTCCACACAGACAGGAGCCCGAGGCTGGAATCAAACCTGGGTCCCTGGCGCTGTGAGGCTGCAGTGCTAACCACTGAGCCACTGCCGCCTCACTGCTTAACTCTTAATCCAGAGACTGAAATAACATTTTGGGGACCTGGCTTAAAATCCCACCATGTCAGTTGGTGGAGTTTAAATTTTATAAAAGTGCAGAATTAAGAGTCTAATGATGACCATGAAAATGTTGAGTGTCTAGTTCACTCGTGTCCTTTAGGGAAGGAAACTGCCATCCTTAACTGGTCTGGCCTATATGTGACTCCAGACCCACAGCAATGGGGTTGATGCTTAACTGCCATGTCGGGAAGGTCAGAAGTCACATGACACCACCAATCAGGTAGTTCTCAGGTAATATTTCTCAAGTAATGTCATCTGTCCTTCTAAGTTGCAACGTTGATTGTGACCAGTCACTGGAGATGCTTTCCACGAGGGAATGTTGCTGAATGACAGTGGCTAAAGATACAAGAAATCATGCTGCCCCTTCGTCACGTTAAGTGAAGGAGCAGCAATCCGAAATCTTGTGATTTTGAATAAAGCTGTTGGACTATAACCTGGTGTTGTGTGACTTCTGACCTTGTCCACCCCAGTCCAACACCGGCACCTCCACATCATGCTTTGTGGGGAATGAGGAATTGACAATACATACTGGCCTACCTAGCAACGCTAATGTCACGTGAATGAAAAAGAAACGTTGACTCTTTTTCTGTTGACAAATTTTAGAAAGACTAAAATAAAAGTTGACTGTACAATCATTACAAAGTTAGCACATTATTACAGCTCCCTGTGCAACTTTAGACGGGACACAAAGGACCCAACCATAATGAGAGCATGAAGATAGAAATGAGTGGAAATTTATGGAGAACATCAGAATACAGGGACAAAGTTCCCAAAATTTTGAGACAAATCCCAAAAGATGCCTCAATAGGATCATAATTTTCACCAAAGCACATGGTAAAGGATAAAGAAATGACGGATCTAAAGGAAGAGAATTGAACCCAAGGTGTAGGTGTGAGCTTGAAGGCAACTGTGAGAATAGCCCAATAGTGAACCTCCTGGTTGAAGAAGAGGATTTTGAGGCTATAGTGAGCTGTTTGAGATAAACGTTTCCAGCACTGTTCCACACTTTCACTGTCATTGCATCAAAACCCTGGAACTCCCTCTCTCGCTTACACAATACAGGGGGCAGCGATATAAGGAAGGGACTTACCACAACCTTCTTAAAGGCCATTAGAGCTGGGCCATAAATGCTGGTCATGCCAGCGATGCTCCCCTACCATGGAGAAACAAAACAAAAGATAACATCTCTTTTATACAAATGTCTGTATTGCTCAGAGACATAGATAATAAGCACATCTCTATTAACTTTATATTACTAAATTTTATAACGACATTCCAACTCTGTCTTATATCTTTAACCATGGCCATTCAGCAACTTTTCCTCTGTCTAAAGCATCTCCAGTGGCTGGTCACAATCAACGTTGCAACTTAGAAGGACAGATTACATTACCTGAGAACTACCTGAGTATTCAGCATCGCTGCCTCACGGTGCCAGGGACCTGAGTTTGATTCCACCCTTGGGCGATAGTCTATGTGGAGTTTACACATTCTTCCGGGTGCTCTGGTTTCTTCCCACAGTCCAAAGATATGCAGGTGAAGTGGTTTGGCCATGGGAAAGACATGGATAGGGTGGGATGCTCTTTGGAGAGCTGGATGGCCTACTTCCACACTGTTTCACAGAATAGACATCATTTCAGTGAGCTATTACCAGAATACTCTCTTTGAAAACATTCTGTATCCATCAGATGTTGATAGGAGACCCACATACTGCATTTAGTTAAGACCCAAAATGAACCTCATTTATGACTCTAAGTTTAACCGACATGATCGTTCAAACAGGGTACTGAGTTTCTTACTATGCTCTGCTATAGAAACTTATCTCTGAACATAACTCTATTTCTATAAACTAAACCATTATCTATAATGACTTCTACTCCTGGAAAGACCCTCAAGAGCTTTAAGCATTTGACTTAGTCATTTTTTTCAATCCGAACCTTTCAGAGTATTGAAGGCTATCAACAGGCACACTGATTTATCTTTCTTAATTTGTCTGAACTCTGTTCAATATTTAATAAGGAGAAATGTGACAATACATTTAGCTGTTGGTGGTGGATAGTGAAAACTCCTAATTGCTCATTTGAAATCCTTAAGATGAGCTGAGCTTGTTCAGCTTTCGAGTGATCGCCATCCTGATCCTGTCCTTGTGGGTATTTTGGTTGCAGCAAGCTCATGGTTGTGGTCTGCTGATGTCACATCTGATCCCGAATTTCTAACCCCGTATTCCTGCCAGCACTAAGACCAGTTTCCCGACAGTGTGTCTGTGTCAGCTCAGTTATGCATTTGTTACCTGTCGTCTCACGTTTCCAGCACACGCTTAGCTGCTTTCCCATTCTGTGGCCTGTGTTAATTTGGGGTCATCAAAAACAGTACAGCCTACGACTTAACTAATACCTTACGTCACCACCCCCCCACCCCAACAGACCCTGCCCCCAAACCACATCCGGGCGTTTAATACTTCCATTCTTGTTCCTAAAGCCCTCCACCTGTCTAATCTGCTCCAACTTTGCAACCTCCTGGGATTATTGTGTTTCTCCAATTCTCACCTCTTACACTTTCCTGATTAGTATTGCTCCACCATTGGTACCTGCACCGTCAATCCATAGCTCTGGAATTCTCTCCCTAAACCTCACTGCCTTTCCAAATCTCCTCCTCCTTTATGACACATTTTTCAAGCGTATCTCTTTGACTAAGCTTTTCGTCATAGAGTCATAGAGATGGAAACAGATCCCTCGGCCCAACTTGTCCACATCGAATTCATCTCACCTAAAATCTATGTAGATGGTTCAGCATCATACTTTGTTTTATCATCCTCCCGTAAGAACCTTGGTGATTTCATTGCATTAAACGCACCATGTAGATATATGTTGTTGTACTGCACTACACCGTGGGACAATTTTTCAATACTAGTCAGAACCTGGAACCTGAATGAGTTCTGTGCCCTGACCCTACACCCAATCTGTGACACTTTTGTGACTGAATCTTTATAGGGAAATGGCTTAGGTGACCAGGAGGTGAATGGGATGCACCGACTGCTTCCAGTCAAAGGTAGGTAGCAGCCATATTGGGGACTGCCAGTGTCTTACTGATATTAGCCCGCAGTTCTGGAGAAGGCTGTGGAGGAGGTGAGCAGCCTCACAGGGCAAGGTAAGGAACAGCGATTCCGCCAGTGAATCCCACAGATTTATTTTCAAGACAACTGCAGAGGAATAGATATGGGTTAAACAGCAAACCTGACAGTTGTGCATTCACATACTGTCTGGGTTCAACAGAAAACTCTTGAAGACACGTGTACATACAGGACTCTGAACAAGCTCTTTAAACTGTGAATTGGTGATAAGTAGCTTTCGTGTTCCCTTTTGCCCACTGGCCCTTTCAAAATTCAAAACTCCTCCCAATTCAAGGGATGCAGTTTTCAGAGCCCACTTGACAGGCCCTGACTTCCTGATCCTGGTGAAAGTTCCTATTCACTGCTTCAAAGTCCATCATGGCAAATTAGAAATTGAAATTTGAATCCTTGTTTGAAAACAAAACTCACTGATGTCCTAAAGGGAAGATTATCTATTACCTCTACCTAATCTGATCTATACATGACTCCAGTTCCAAACTATAGGAAGGATTCTTAATGTACTTGGGACAGCTAGAAATGGGTCATAAATTTTACCTTGAAGGAAATGCAGAGAAGATTTATGAGAATGGTCCCAGAGATGAACCAATTCAATTAAGAGTTAAGAGACTAGGGAAGTTTGAATTGTTTTCCCCGAGAGAAAAGAATATTGGAGGCGGGGGAGGTGAAAGCAAAATACTGTTGCTGCTGGAAATCTGAAACAAACAAGAAAATGCTGGAGAAATTCAACAGTTTCTGCAGCATCTGTGGAGAGAGATTGTGAAGGGCTTTGCTAGAGTAAACCAAGGGAAACTGTTCCCACTGGCAAGATGGTTAGCAATCAAAGGAGAAAGACTTTAAATAACTGACGAATAGTGCAAACTGTGCAGAAATTGAATGATCTGGGAATGTACTGTGTGAAATAGAATCTAATAAATTACAACTGTAATTGTCCAAAAAGGAAAAGTGGATATATATTTAGAAAGGAGAAGAAAAGGACATGGCCATGGAGAAAGATCAAGGAGGTGGAATAAAGTGAAAACTCTTTTTAAAAAGTTGAGGGAGACACAGTGGACCTTCTGTGTCTATTATTGCACAATTCTCCCCGACTTGCTGTCTGCATTGACTCACAGGAGACTGACCTCTGTTGTAGCTAATTCTATGGAGCTACCTGTGCTTGTTTCCCATTCAGATTACATCAATGTGCTGACAACCTTCTTGTAAGTGCTTTGTCAAATAACCCATTGTTAATATTATTGTACATTATAGTGCATTAATGTCCCAACACTGCTGCTTACGACAATTATTGAACTCAAAGGCGTTACAACATCTTTAGCTCTGAGGTAAAGCCCATATTTGGATCTGACTCATAGAGTCATAGAGTCATAGAGATGTACAGCATGGAAACAGACCCTTCGGTACAACCAGTCCATGCCGACCAGATAACCCAACCCAATCTAGTCCCACCAGCCAGCACCTGGCCCATATCCCTCCAAACCCTTCTTATTCATATACCCATCCAAATGCCTTTTAAATGTTGCAATTGTACCAGCCTCCAACACATCCTCTGGCAGCTCATTCCATACACGTACCACCCTCTGCATGAAAAAGTTGCCCCTTT
>NC_057723.1:79950514-80014311 GCF_004010195.1 Chiloscyllium plagiosum
GATCCTTGTGGCACTCCACTGGTCACAGGCCTCCAGTCTGAAAAACAATCCTCCACCACCACCCTCTGTCTTCTACCTTTGGGCCAGTTCTGTATCCAAATGGCTAGTTCTCCCTGTATTCCATGAGATCTAACCTTGCTAATCAGTCTCCCATGGGGAACTTTGACGAATGTCCATATAGATCACATCTACTGCTCTGCCCTCATCAATCCTCTTTGTTGCTTCTTCAAAAAACTCAATCAAGTTTGTGAGACATGATTTCCCATGCACAAAGCCATGTTGACTATCCCGAATCAGTCCTTGCCTTTCCAAATACATGTACATCCTGTCCCTCAGGATTCCCTCCAACAACTTGCCCACCACCGAGGTCAGGCTCACCGGTCTATAGTTCCCTGGCTTGTCTTTACCGCCCTTCTTAAACAGTGGCACCACGTTTGCCAACCTCCAGTCTTCGAGCACCTCACCTGTGACTATTGATGATACAAATATCTCAGCAAGAGGCCCAGCAATCTCTTCTCTGGCTTCCCACAGCGTTCTCGGGTACACCTGATCAGGTCCTGGGGATTTATCCACCTTTAACTATTTCAAGGCATCCAACACTTCCTCCTCTGTAATCTGGACATTTTGCAAGATGTCATCATCTATTTCCCTACAGTCTATACCTTCCATATCCTTTTCCACAGTAAATACTAATGCAAAATATTCATTTAGTATCTCCCCCATTCTCCTTTTCTGGTATTGCAGTTTACAAAGAAAGTGGCAAAATAAATTTAATGTGGTTCTTCTCGTTTAGAGATGGAGTTTGTCTGGTTTTCCCATAGCTTCAAGGAGGTTGCAAATAACTGTACAGCCTGCCTATAATCATCCGACAGTACCAGAAAATAGATTTTCATATTCACCACCATTTTAATTGGCATGTGGTTGTAAGTGGTCATCACTGATTAAAGATGTTCAACATAAACATATTTGACAAAGTTTTTTTTCTATCAACATTAGTTTGCATCTCATCCCTTTTTATTCCTCTTAAGGGTTGGTCAGACCCTTTTTCATGAAGACAGTAGTTACTATTGTGATATGGGCTTTTCTAGGGATACATAATATCTACTCTCATTTCTAACCATCCATAAAACTTGGTGACATGTTAGTTAATTTGTGTAACTCATCTATATCCAGGGTGTGAGACAGCCCAAGTCAGTATATAGTTTGGGGAATTTGGAGGCACCATGGGAATTCGGTGATAGCTTGCTTTTTTTCTTGTAAAAAAGAAAATTTGAAGCACAGAACTGGGGGGCCCAGCATAAAAGAGTGACATCACAGACACATCATAAGCTGATCCGATGGTTATAGCTACCAATTTGACAATCTATTATAAGTTACTTTCAGATAGAAGATAAACAGGGGAATTATTTACAGGCTACAAGCTAAAAGACCAGGATGAAATTATTACAAATAAAATTAAGACTTAAGTAATTAAAATAGAGCTGCTGGGCCAGGCGATGTGTTGTACCTGCATGATGTGGGAGCTGGTGGAGCCCATTGTGAATCACAGTGGGCACATCTGCAGTAAGTGCTGGTTGCTTGAGGAACTCTGGCTCAGAGTTGGTGAGCTGGAGTTTGAGTTTCGAACAATGCGGCAGTGAGGGGGAGGAGGAGAGTTACCTGGCTGCTGTGTTTCAGGAGACAGTCACACCCCTTTAGACTAACCAACTCGAATTCAATCAGTGGTCAGGGGCAAGAAGATGTCGACTATGAGTGAGGCAGATAGAGAGATCCAAGAGGTAGTGCTGAAGGAGCCTCAGCCCTTGAATTTGTCGAACAGGTTTGAGATTCTTACTCCTTGTGTGGAGGAGAGCAGGGGCTGTAGGGACGATGAGCAAACTGACCATAGTACTGTGATGTAAGGAGCCATTCAAGAGAGGAGAGAACAGAGATATGTAGCAGTAATTGGAGATAGTATAGTCAGGGGAATAGACCCTGTTGTCTGTGACCATGATTGAGAATCCTGAAAGCTCTATTGCCTACCTGATACCTGGGTTCAGGATATCTCATCGGGGCTGCAGAGGATCTTGGAGTGGGAGGGGAAGATCCAGTTGACGTGGGCAATGTAGGTACCAATGATATAGGTACAAAGAGGAAGAGGTTCTGCTCAGGGAATATGAGCTGCTTGGGGCTAAATTGAAAGGCAGAACCAAAAAGATTACGATCTGTGGATTACTACCTGAGCCATAAGCCAAGTGGCTCACAGTAGCCAGGATTAAAGAGGTAAACATGTGACTCAAAGATTGATGTGGGAGAACCACCATGGGACATTGGCATCTACAACCTGGGCAATTTAGCACAGCCAATCCACCTGGCCTGAAACTCTCTTACCCATAGGGAGAAACTCACACAGAGAGAATGTGCAAACACCCTACAGCCAAGGGTGGATTTGAACCTGGAACCCTTGGTGTTGTGAAGCAGCGGTGTTAAACACTGGGCCACCACAGTGCCCATATTGATCAAGTAATCAATGAATAGAGATCCAGGGTTTATTAGAACACCTCTGTTATCTCCCTGAGGAAGGTTTGAACTGATCACTGCTGAGTCTTGACTTCAGAATTGCTTCCATGAGATTTACCCCAGTGGGTATAAGGCAGACACTGTTTAATTACATCACTCACATGCCTCATAGGAGCAGAGTGTTGTCTGGCTGATCATCTCAGTGAAGCTATATTGTTAGCAAAAATTCTCAGGAGAAAATGTTCCAGGAGTTGATCATAGAGAAAGGGAGGTGAAGAAGGAGGGGAGAGGTTGTGGGATCAGATGTTGACTACAACCTTGTTCCTTGTAACACACACTGGAGTCATATTTTCTCCCTTCCTGCTGAACAACAACACAGGAGGAACTGTTCAGATCCAGCAGAATGCCTCTGAGAATACCTGCAGCAAACATGACCTGTTGTGTGGGTTGAATCATTCACGTGTTCAAAGGGATGTGATCAAGGTGGTCACCACTTCATTCCCATTACACATCCGTGCAACCATGGATGTCGCCCAGAGAGTTGGAGGGCAGAGCTTTGCTCTCACTTTTGACTGCACCTGACCAGTGGTAAGACTGTGCTACAGTTTCTTCTGCATCCTCCAGGTGGAGGCAAACAATAGAAATATCACCAGAATCTCACCTCAACCCCCACAAAATACATTTGCCACTGGTTCTGACCTAATGATATCAGAAAGGCTCACAGGATCTCCACTGGGCTAACTTGTCCCGATCGAGTGAAGAAAGATAAAATAATGGCTCCCCTCTTCCCAACCTGTGTCTGAATGTAACAAGTTTTTGTTAAAAGGATTTGCATCCATTTTGCTGACTTTTAAATTGTTTAAATGCTATGACTGTAAAGATCACAAACAGACTGGTTTCCCTTGAGTTTACATTAAAAATAAGGGTAGTATATATTGCACTTAAACCCAATCTGATAAAAGAAAGCAAAGAAAATGGTCCAACTTTGACACATAACCATTTACAGGGCAACTTCAACTATCCAAAAGACATGGGCAGGGGGCATTTTGTTCGGATAATCAAATGTTTGGATAATGCAGTCTATCCAAGCATCAGGACCTTGAGCTCTTGTTTGGATAATCTGAAATTCGGATAATAGATGTAGTAAGGCATTTGACAAGGTTCCCCACGGGAGACTGGACAACAAGGTTAGATCTCATGGAATACAAGGAGAACTAGCCATTTGGATACAGAACTGGCTCAAAGGTAGAAGACAGAGGGTGGTGGTGGAGGGTTGTTTTTCAGACTGGAGGCCTGTGACCAGTGGAGTGCCACAAGGATCGGTGCTGGGTCCACTACTTTTCATCATTTACATAAATGATTTGGGTGCGAGCATAAGAGGTACAGTTAGTAAGTTTGCTGACGACACCAAAATTGGAGGTGTAGTGGACAGCGAAGAAGGTTACCTCAGATTACTACGGGAACATGATCAGATGGGCCAATGGGTTGAGAAGTGGCAGATGGACTTTAATTCCGATAAATGCGACGTGCTGCATTTTGGGAAAGCAAATTTTAACAGGATTTATACACTTAATGGTGAGGTCCTAGGGAGTGTTGCTGAACGAAGAGACCTTGGAGTGCAGGTTCATAGCTACTTGAAAGTGGAGTCGCAGATAGATAGGATAGTGAAGAAGGCGTTTGGTATGCTTTCCTTTATTGGTCAGAGTATTGAGTACAGGAGATGGGAGGTCATGTTGCGGCTGTACAGGACATTGGTCAGGCCACTGTTGGAATATTGTCTGCAATTCTGGTCTCCTTCCTATCGGAAAGATGTTGTGGAACTTAGAAAAGATTCTTCAGAAAAGATTTACAAGGATGTTGCCAGGGTTGGAGGATTTGAGCAATAGGAGAGGTTGAATAGGCTACGGCTGTTTTCCCTGGAGCGTCGGAGGCTGAGGGGTGACCTTATAGAAGTTTATAAAATCATGAGGGGCATGGATAGGATAAATAGACAAAGTCTTTTCCCTGGGGTCGGGGAGTCCAGGACTAGAGGGCATAGGTTTAGTGTGAGAGGGGAAAGCTATAAAAGAGACCTAAGGGGCAACTTTTTCACACAGAGGGTGGTACGTGTATGGAATGAGCTGCCAGAAGAAGTGGTGGAGGCTGATACAATTGCAACATTTAAAAGGCATCTGGATGGGTATATGAATAGGAAGGGTTTAGAGGGATATGGGCCAAATGCTGGCAGGTGGGACTAGATTCGGTTGTGATATCTGGTCGGCATGGACAAGTTTGATCAAAGGGTCTGTTTCCGTGCTGTACATCTCTATGACTCTATGTTTCTCTGTAAAGGCCACTCAAATTCACACACACTCACATGCACACACAGTTACGCATGCTCACTTTCTCTCTCTTACACACTCATTCACATACACACACGTGTGCACAAAGAACACACATCAGCTTCAGTATATTGTCTCATTTTTGACATACACTCAAAATTAGGTTTAGCCTGAATGATTGACATCTGCTGCATTTGAAAAGGGAGGAGAGGAACAGGTGGACAGTTCCTATCATTCCCTGCAAATCATAATGTTGCTAATTGCTGTCCAGTACCAAGCCTTCTCCTTCATGTCATGTCATGTCGAATTGGGCAAGTTTCAGTTTGAATAAAATGAAGGTTTGTTTATGGAATGTGACATTTGTTGTAACAATAAACGAGTGTGTTGGGAGAGTTTGAAATACAACAAAACTCTTGTGTGATGTATTGCCAGCACTGTAGATTGTGTGTGTGGATTTTGAGGTAGTTATGCAGATGGTCAATTAAGCATCAGATTTTCACAAAACACTTTGTTGGCAAATTTATATTCGAAGTGGAATTGTATTGATGTTTCTAAAAAAACACATTGAATTCCCAAATCATTTAATGAGATTAATCCAGCCTTGGCAATTGTTATTACTAAATGGAGATAAAATTGTTATGCACTAATTCAAGGCTATTTATAAACTCCTTGATGTCAATTAAGGACAGTTTCCTGTTCTCCTTCTTCCATCCTCCCTTAAAATATGTTTCTCTCTGTACAATGTTTCCATACCAACGATTATAGATAGAAAGAGGAAAGAGGTTCTGATGAGGGGATGTCAGCAGTTAGCAGCTATGTTGAAAAGAGTCAAGATTAGAGTGGTGCTGGAAAAGCACAGCAGGTCAGGCAGCATCCAAGGAGCAGGAAAATTGCAATTTCGGGCAAAGCCTTTCATCTGGAATGAGGCCTCATTCCTGATGAAGGGTTTTTGCCCGAAACGTTGATTTTCCTGCTCCTCGGATGCTGCCTGACTGTGCTTTTCCAGCACCACTCTAATCTTGACTCTGATCTCCAGCATCTGCAGTCCTCACTTTTGACTAGCTAAGTTGAAAAGCAGAATGAGAAAGATAATAATCTCTGGATTGCTTTCTGAGCCATGAGCTCTGACGAAGAGTCACCTATTCTCAAAAAATTAGCGTGCTCTTTCTCCATGGATGCTGCCTGACCTGCTGTGATCTTCAGCATTTTTTGTTCTCAGTACAGGTTCCAGCATCTGAAGTAATTTGCTTCCACGTGAGTTAATAAAAATGGGTCAACTAGATTAAAGAGTTAACTGTGTGACTCAAAGATTGGTGTGGGAGAAACCGGTTTGAATTCATTGGACATTGGGACTGGGAATGGAGGAATGGACTCCGCCTGACTCATGCTGGGAGTAGAGTCCTGGTGAATCGCGTAACTAGGGATTGCTGGTTAGGAATGGAGCTGTTTGTTATCAGAAAATTAAAGGGACAGAATATCAAGGAACCACAGAGGCGGAGGGAAACTCGATAATAGAACAAACGTTTAGGCCTTGTACCTCAATGCAGGAAGCATTCCGAATAAAGTAGACAAAAGGATGGAGCAAATCGAGGTAATAAATATGATATTATAGCCATTACAGAAACATGGTTCTAAGGAGATCAAAACAAGGAACTCAACATTCAGAAAGATTTGATCTTTTGGAGAGGGGGGAGAGATGGGAAAGGTGGTTCGATTTAGCAAAGATGAAATGAAGATCATTGTGAGAAATGATATCGAGTCATACAGACCCTTCGGTCCACGTCGACAACCTTTCCCAAACTAACCTGGTCCCACCTGCCTGCTCCTGGCCCATATCCCTCCAAACCTTTCCTATTCAGGTATTTATCCAAATGTCTTTTAAATTCTGTAACTGTACCCACATCCACCACTTCCTCTGACAGTTCATTCCACACATGAACCACCCTCTGTGTAAAAGAAATTGTCCCTCAAGTCCTTTTTAATACTTTGAAGCCAGATTTATAGATAGTATTTATAGGTCTTGGTTTCTTAAAGTGGGTGATGTCATTTCCATTTTTTTTCAAGGGAAGGTAGATAAGATCTATAAATATATAAATCTATAAATAGGGAGGCAGGACATACCACCAGCGCTTCACTGGAGACTCTCACAGATGATGTTACCTAGTCATGGTGATGAAACGTTTGAAAACAAACCTTCAAGCTCAGCGAGCTAACTTATATACTTATCATCAACCTGAGCTACAAACCTTCTCAAAAATCACTAATGGGCTTTTATTTCAAGGGGGTGGGGGTGGGGGGCGTTGGAGTATAAGAGTAGGGAAATCTTACTGCAACTGGATAAAATGCTGTGGAGACCATACCTAGAGAACTGAGAGCAGTTTTGTCCAAATCTTACTGCAACTGGATGAGATGCTGTGGAGACCATACCTAGAGAACTGAGAGCAGTTTTGTCCCTTATTTAAGGGGAGAGATCATTTCATTGGAGGCAGTTCAGAGAAGCTTCACTGGGATGATCCTGGTATGGAGGGATTGTCTTACGAGCAAAGGGTAAGCAGGCTGGAACTCTACTCACTGGAGTGGAGAAGACTGCGAGGCGATCTCATTGAAACATATCAAGAGTAAAGGGACACCAAGTTAAGACTGAGCTGAGGAGGAATTTCTTCTCTCAGAGGGTTGGGTGTCTTTGGAACTCCTGGCCACAGAGAGCTGTAGGGGCTGAGTCCTTTAATATATTTAAGGCTGACAGAGATAAATTGTTGATCAGTGGAGGAATCATGGGTTACAGAAAATGGGCAGGAACGTGGATGTGAAGAGTGTTCGATCAGCCATGATCCTATTGTACGGTGGAGCAGGCTCAAGGGGCTGAACAGCCTCCTGCTGTTCCTGTTCCTTACGGTCTTATCATCTTATGGAGTCAAATACCAATATTTCCTGTTTCCTTGCCTAACTGTTCATTATACATGATAAGCCATGAAGGTATCGTCATGGTTTTTGACTGGACGTAACATCATAGATAGGACCGCTCCTGTCAATTCATCTACATCAACATAAATTTCAGAGTCAAAACCATAAGAGGGAAGGGTTCAACCATAATAAACTGGGGAATTCTTGCATTTACGTAACACCTTTCATGGCAAATGGTTTTCTGAAAGCACTTTGATGTCAATTAAATCCTATTGAGTTGTATTCACTGTTTTAATATACAAAATGCAACCAGATCATTTACACACATCAACATCCCCCAACCAGTATTTAGTAATGTAGGCTGAGAGATGTAGGTTAGTCCAGAACACAAAGCAACTCCCCTGTTTAGATTAGATTAGATTAGATTCCCTACAGTGTGGAAACAGGCCCTTCGGCCCAACAAGTCCACACCGACCCTCCAAAGAGCAACCCACCCAGATCCATTCCTCTGCATTTACCCCTGACTAATGCACCTAACACTACAGGCAATTTAGCACGGTCAATTCACCTAACCTGCACATCTTTGGACTGTGGGAGGAATCCCGAGCACCCGGAGGAAACCGACACAGACACAGGGAGAATGTGCAAACTCCACACAGACAGTTGCCCAAGGGGGAATTGAACCCGGGTCCCTGGAGCTGTGAGGCAGCAGTGCTAGTGCCGTGGGACTTTTTAATGTCTACCTGAGATAACAGATGGAGCCTTTATTTGATGCCTTGTCCCAGAACACTGCACAGAAGGTCAGCCTAGATTACAGATATTTTGAATCAAGCTGTTCAGAACGTGCTATGACACATTTCTGGAGTGGGTTGGACTTGAAACCAGGCCTCTTGGCTCAGAGGCTGGGACACCTCACCACAAGAGTTCTCAGCCTGGATTATATCTTTAAATTAATGGATGAGATCATTAACCCATAACCTTCTGATTTTAATGTCATCCGCGAGGCTGACACTTCAGCAGCCTTATAGCACTCTGACTGAGGTCATTTAAACCAATTCGTTATTCCTGGGGCGGACTGCTTTGTGTGACTTGGCTATTCACTGCATAACCTTTGCTAAGATACCACAAAAGGCTCTAGAAAGTGAATTGAAATTAGTAGCAATAGAATTCACCAAGTGGTAACATTTCCTGCTTAATCCAACTCCACAGCATTTCCAACATAGTTTTCATGACGTAGTCACCTATCTGCAGCAATCTCCAGCACATGCTTCCAAGCTGTTGGCTAGGTTACCAAGCACCTGAAGAAATTGACAGCTGCACAGCTGATCTTGTAGTTACAACCATCTGGAAGAGTACAGACACTTATTTCAGGCATATGTCCCATGGCAGAGTCCTTACCAATTTGGAGACAGTGAGGTCTGCAGATGCTGGAGATCAGAGTTGAGAGTGTGTTACTGGAAAAGCACAGCAGGTCAGGCAGCATCCGAGAAGCAGGAAAATTGACATTTTGGGCCAGAGCCCTTCATCAGAAATGTCGATTTTTCTGCTCCTCGGATGCTGCCTGACCTGCTGTGCATTTTCAGCTACACATTCTCAGCCCCTTACGAATATGGCAGTCAGTGCAGAATGACTGAACATACACTATGCTCTATGTTTTATATCTTTATCATGGATGCAGTATAATCCAATATCTAGGTCAGCCAGGCAGTATCAAATGCTATCAATCATTATGGATTTCCTAAGGTTTACGCGGGTTGTTGAGAAATGCTGCTTTGACTTTTGTCTTCAAGAAGTTATATGATCAGGTAAGTGTCGATGCACTGAAAAATATCCAGGTGTAAACTGTGTAGTTTAACTTATATGTAGGAATATAGCCATGAGGCTGGGTGTATCTCTAATCTAACTGGTTTGGATGTTTCCGAGACATCTCTGAGTTTCAAGCTAACAGCGTGAGTATCCTGAGGCAGTGTGAATGTTAGAGGGTGTAGGCACCAAACAATTAAAGTCATCACTTCCTATCTGAAATGGCTTTGCATCACAAGTTACACACAATGTGTTTGCCAACATCTCCCAAGGTTCTCCTGGTGCTGAGATACCATAACCTGTTCACTCAGCTCCATACGAGCAGGCCACACAGGCAGGAAAACTGAAGTCACATGTGCACACAGCAACAGTATTCACAGCTCAATGACAAACCCATAAACGCATGATATTTAATCTGGACCAAATCCATGCATGCAACATGCAAGTACCTAGGCTTTACAAAGAAACAGCAATTATGCTATAGAACTTGTACCTCAAATAAAGAAGCTTGCTTGGTGGACCAGGATTGTCATTCTTCATACTGGAAGAATTGGAATTGTGTAAGCGTCCATTTCGACCACTCCCCACATACCCCCTTCTGCCTAGATTGGGTCATCAGAGACAGGCTATGTTCTACTTGCATAACACAAAGGCTGTTTGAAACTGGACAGTGCTTACAGTCAATTTGATTAGTTTACTGGTCACTGAAGCACCACCTTTTTTCTTTATCTTTAGTGCAAACGACTGGCTCGTGAGCGAGATGAGGCTGAGAGGCAGCTGAAACAGATCAAGCGAGGTGGGTCTATTTCTCTTCCTATATTCACCATTCTTTAACTCATTTGCAGAGAATGGAAACATTACATTGAACTGCCACTCTGCTGTGGTAGAACGAGAATTATCTCAAGAGCTTGGGATAATAAGGCAGTCTAATTTACAAGGGAAATTGTTCATTTTCCAGCTATTGGTGACAATGTCGCAACATGACTTTGTAATAAGCTGTTCATGTACAGTACTATTGATATGGGCAGCCCTGGTTAGAGTTGTACCATTGGGTTGATATTTTACACTTAAGAAAAAAGGCTTGATTTAATCAACAGCAGATGTTCACCCATGTTCTCAGAATTTTGTACATTAGGAACCACCCAATCCTGTAATCTTCAAGAAAGTTGAATTATTTTGCCTTGCACTAGCATTGACTTGTTTAATGGCAGAATACACCTTGTTGATATTCACTGGTGGTACAGAACTCAAAATTATTCATGTTATCCCTCCTGGCAGTGAAGGACTGAGAGGTGAAACTTCTGACTTAAGAAGCTGTATTATTTCAAAATGTAATAATATTAACTTGGACCATAAAATGTCAAGGAGAAAGTGAGGACTGCAGATGCTGGAAATTAGAATTGAAAAGTGTGGCACTGGAAAAGCACAGCAGGTCAGGCAGCATCCGAGGAACAAGAGAGTCAATGTTTCAGGCATAAGCCGTTCATCAGGAATGTGCGTGGGGAGAGGGGTAAAGGGGCTGAGGGATAAATAGGAGGGTGGGACTCGGGGGGAGGTAGCTGGGAAGGCGACAGGTAGATGCAGGTGAATGGTAATGGTGATAGATTGGAGCGAAGGGTGGAGCGGATAGGTGGGAAAGAAGATGGACAAGTGGGACAGTTCAAGAAGGCGGTGCCGAGTTAGAGGGATGAGGTGGGGGGAAGGGAGATTCAGAAACTAGTGAAGTTGATGTTTATGCCATGTGGTTGGAGGGTCCCAAGGTGGAAGATGAGGCGTTCTTCCTGCATTTGTCAGGTGGCTTGGATTTGGAGGTGGAGTGGGAGGTGGAGTTGAAATGGTTGGCCACAGAGTGGTGGAGTTGTTTGATGCATGTATCCCAGAGAGGTTCCCTGAAACGCTCCATGAGTTGGTGTCCTGTCTTTCCGATGTGAAGGAGACCACATCGAGTGCAATAGACACAGTAGATAAGGTGTTTGGAGGTGCAGGAAAATCTCTGCCGGATGTGGAAGGATCCTTTGGGGCCTTGGATGGAGGTGAGAAAATGTCGACAGTGTTATCTTTTCTGGTCACCCTGCTATAGGAAGGATACCACTAAATCAGAGAGGGTTCAGAAAATATTTACCAGATATTGTCCGGAATGGAGGGTTTGAGTTATAAAAATAAGCTGGGACTTTTTCGCTGGAGCGTAGGAGGTTGAGGGGTGATCTTTGTAGAGGCCTATAAAATGATGAGTGGCATTGATCAGGTGAATGACAAGGGTCTTTTCCCTAAGATGGGGAAGTTCAAAGCTAGGGAGCAAATTTTCAAGGGGAATAGGCAGAATTTTCAAAAGGACACAATGGGCAATTTTCTTAGATAGAAAATGGTTCATGTTTGGAATGAACTGCCAGAGGAAGTGGTGGATGCAGGTACAATTACAATATCTAAAAGACATTTGGATAAATTCATGAGTAGGAAATGTTTGGAGGGATATGGGCCAAATTCAAGCAAATGGGACTGGTTTATGCATATATTTTGCATGGACTTAATAGACTGAAGAATCTGGTTCCATGTTGTATGAATCTATTACTCAATGGCTCTATTACAATGCCAAAGATTTAAATTTACAATGCATTAACTTACCCTAAACTTTACTACTAAATATTAAAAACAAAAATAGAAATTGCTGGAAAAGCTCAACAGGTCTGGCAGCGTTTGTGGAGAAAAAACAGCGTTAATATTTCGAGTTGAGTGACCCTTCCTCAGAACTGGGAGATGGAGAGGATTGCAGATGATGGAGAGGTCAGAATATAACTTCCTCAAAACTGCTAAACGTTAATGCTCCCTAACAGTGGGCTATCGATTATTATTAAAGGACAAATTGATTAATTTGCTGTGCTATTATTCATCAAGGACCTCTTGATACAGAATCCCTCCAACCTTACCATTTACTGCCTACATTTCAAAACTGAACAAAGACATTGAGTTTCTGGAGGGATTTTCCTGACAACATGCTGCTTCTAAAAAGCTCTCATAGATCATCAGTCAAAACTGAGATTTGGACAATAGGGAAACCCTTAATGAAATTAATTTTCTTATTATGTTCCAGTGCAGGAAAGGCCATTGTGACAAGGGCTGTCACTTTAAAAATGTTATTTTATCCTTTTATTTCAAGCGAGCTGGTAAAGTCAGAAACTGAAGAGTTAAGGGAGTAGCAGCTTAACAATGGAAGGGGAGTGGCCAGTTCTCCCAGTTCAGGTTTTTAACTTTGTCCAGCCCAGTCCAACACAGGCACCTCCTCATCAGGTTTTCTAGGTTTTTTTGCTGCAGCAGTCACACGATATTGGAGTTCAGGGGAGTTACAAGCTTCTGTATACGATTCCTCTGACTCTCTGAACTTTCTCTCTGAATGTTGTTCTCTCCTGCCTGTGAGAATCTGTGTTTACGAGACTAGATGGGATTGATGTTCTTAAGGAGGAGGTGTGAAAATCCGCTGGGCGGGATGGGATTTATCCATGGATTCTCTGGGAAGCCAGGGAGGAGATTGCAGAGCCTTTGGCTTTGATCTTTATGTCATCATTGTCTTCAGGAATAGTGCCAGAAGACTGGAGGATAGCAAATGTTAATCCCTTGTTCAAGAAGGGGAGTGGAGCCAACCCTTTAATTACAGATCAGTGAGCCTTACTTCGGTTGTGGGCAAAGTGTTGGAAAGGGTTATAAGAGATAGGATTTATAATAATCTTGATAGGAATAAATTGATTAGGAATAGTCAGCATGGTTTGTGAAGGATAGGTCGTGCCTCACAAACCTTATTGAGTTCTTTGAGAAGGTGTCCAAACAGATGGATGAGGGTAAAGCCATTGGTGTGGTGTATATGGATTTCAGTAAGGTGTTTGATAAGATTCCACGCAGTAGGCTATTGCACAAAATACAAGGGCATGGGATTGAGAGTGATTTAGTGCTTTGGATCAGAAATTGGCTATCTGAAAGATGACAGAGGTTGGTGGTTGATGGGAAATGTTCATCCTAGATTTCAGTTACAAGTTGTGACCCCCAGGGATCTGTTTTGGGACCACTGCTGTTTGTCATTTTCGTAAATGATCTGGATGAGGGCATAGAAGGAAGGGTTAGTAAATTTGCGGATGACACTAATGTTGGTGGAGTTGTGGATAGTGATGAAGGATGTTGTAGGTTACAGAGGGACATGGATAAGCTGCAGAGCTAGACTGACAAGTGGCAACTGGAGTTTAATGCAGAAAAATGTGAGGTGATTCACTTTGGAAGGAGTAACAGGAATGTAGAGTACTAGGCAAATGGTAAGATTCTTGGTGGTGTAGATGAGCGAGAGATCTCGGTGTCATGTGCATAGATCCCTCAAAATTGCCACCCAGGTTGATAGGGTTGTTAAGAAGGCATACAGTGTGTTAGCTTTTATTAGTAGAGGGATTGAGTTTTGGATCCATGAGGTCATGTTGCAGCTGTACAAAACTCTAGTGCGGCCACACTTGGAGTATTGCATGCAATTCTGGTCACCGCATTATAGGTAGGATGTGGCAGCTTTGGAAAGGGTTCAGAGGAGATTTATTAGGATGTTGACTGGTATGGAGGGAAGGTCTTACAAGGTAAGGCTGAGGAACTTGATGCTGTTTTCATTGGAGATAAGAAGGTTGAGAGGTGATTTCATTGAGACATACAAGATAATCAGAGGGTTAGACAGGGTGGACAGTGAGACCTTTTTCCTAGGATGATGATGGCTAGCATGAGGGGGCATAGTTTTAAATTGAAGGGTGATAGATATAGGACAGATGTCAGAGGTAGTTTCTTTACTCAGAGAGTAGTAGGGGGCGTGGAACGCACTGTCTGCAACAGTAGTAGACTTGCCAACTTTAAGAGCATTTAAATGGTCATTGAATAGGCATATGGACGAGAATGGAATAGTGCAGGTTAGATGGGCTTCAGATTGGTCTCACAGGGCAGCGCAACATTGAGGGCCGAAGGGCCTATACTGAGCTGTAATGTTCTATGTTCTATGAATTTACCTTTCTGCCAAGGGGTATCTTTATGGGATGTTACTAGATTGGAACAGTTAGTTAGTAATTGTTATTGAATCGAGTTGGTTAAGTCTTCCAATAGTTAAGTTATTCTAAATTCCACTTTCTTTTGTTCGTATTTCAACCCGCAGTGTTTAAATAAATTCTGTTTTGCTTAAAGCCGAGTGGTTTGACCAGCTGCATCATACCTGGAATATCCACAACAGATCTGCCCTTAAAATAAGGAAAAGTTAGGGTCTGGGCTCCCTTCTTAAAGTATTTTGAGGGGGGTCTGGCCTGGTCCATAACACCAATTAAAATATCAAGTCAGCATTAGAATTCTGCTTCACAAGAACTGTTTTAACCAATCCTATTTTCCTGTGCTCTCTCTTTACTCTTTGATATTTTTCTTTGACACCACACTATTACATTTTAAATAATGGATGAACTGAAAGCACTGCATTAATATAAATACAGGAAAAAATGTGTATCCTGCATAACAATGTTCAGATGCCTCGGAGGCTTGGTTATATGTTCAATGCATATGTGATATTGACTACCTCTTAGCTGTGCAGCTGTGAACAGATAGTGTAGGAAAGCCCTGTGGTTTCTCACAGGCAGGCAGGGAGGGGGATATTATTTTACCCCGTCTGTGAAGTTAAAAAGGTTTGCTCCATCAGAATCCCAATCCGATCGATTCATTGAGAACAATGTGCCTTCCTTCTCGAGATGTGATTGTCTCCACTTGCATTTCATGCAATGAGGATTTTGTCCAAGGAAATATCATGTATTGGAACGGGAAAGGAAGTTTATTTCATTGAAAAGTTGACTGAAATATTATTATTGCTAAAAATGGAGAGCAGAAGGAAAATTAGGTCTTTTTACAACACTTTGATAGACTGTGTTTGTTTAAAAATTGTGCCATAGTCCACAGTGAATGCCTTACTATTGAGAAAGTTTTAAAAATAACTTGACCATTTGCTCTGATGTTGTACCATCATTTCTGCAGAATTGTGTAATCTGCTGTATTTAGGTATTTTACCTCAATGATATATTTCCTCAATGATTTCTGCTACAGTTATGAAAAGTCAGATGACCCTCCAATTAAACTCCCTCCGCCCCATCCCATGTGTGTTAATGCCCCAGAGAACTATTGGCACATTGGCTGCAACAATGCTTGGTATGGACCTTAATTTTGATTGTGAATTGATTTATTGTTGTCACGTGTACCTAAGTATGGTGAAAAGTTTTGTTTTGCATGCAGTATAGACAGATCATACAGTATAAGCACATATAGATGTTCATAGAATCCCTACAGTGTGACTGCAGGCCATTCAACCCTTTGAGTCCCAAGAGCATCTCACCCATTCCGTGTAAACTCATAATCCCATTGGCTAATCTGTACATCCCTGTACACTATGGACAATTTAGCATGGCCAATCCACCGTAACCGACACATCTTTGGACTGTGGGAAAGAAACCGGAACACCTGGAGTAAACCCACACAGGTAGAACACGCACGCTCCACACAGACAGTCACCTGAGAGTAGAATCGAACCTGGGTCCCTAGCACTTTGAAGGAGCAGTGCTAACCACTGAGCCACCATGCAACCCCTAGATCATAGGGCAATTGAACAGAGCAAGGAATGCAAATTTACAGCTGGACGGGAGGTGTACAAAAGCAAGATCAACCTGCGATTTGAAATTTGAGAGCTCCATTCAGCAGTCTAATAACAGCCTGGAAGAAGCTGTTCTTGAACCTGCATTATAAAGTGGCCCCGTAAGAACCGTACCTGAGAATCTGCATTTATTTTGTCCTATGCCCTTGATAGCACATGGTGTTTAATAGCATGCCCAACTGCTAATGGAGTGGGATGAATAAGTTACATTGTTTGTTATCAGTGCAATTGCATTAATGCGATGGAGCGCGGAACAGGCAGAAGTATATTATGGTGCAACGTGAATAGGCTGGAGGTCAATTTATCCTTGTTGAAAACAATGATAAAACATTCCACAAAATCAGAAATTATAATCTTAGGAAACCAGAACAGGAGAAGACCAAAACAGACAATACCTAAATGGACCAGCAAATTTGAGTTATCAAACTCAGGTTGAATGATATGAGATTCATTCCCCCAGCTCATAAATAAGTTATTTACATAGGTTTTGTAATATTAGAGTAACTGTATTAAAGAAGGGAGTGTTTCATTATTTTAGTGAATAATTCAGCTCTGAATGTTAATAATTTAGTACTGGTCGCTTTGTTAGGAACATCTTGTGTTACTCACAGACTTCTGCAGCTTTTCATGTCATTATTTGGAAATAATTCACATTGGTGACGATAAGACATTTTTTACTTTCCATTACGGTTATATTTTTCTGCTTCTTTTGTGGGGGCTTTACACCCTCGTTTGTAACTACAAGCCATGCAGCCATAGACTGTATCCTCTATCTGAATAAGTTCTGGGTGTCCAATACTAATGTTCCTTTCTTCAGAGGAGGAGTTGTTGGATGATAGGCTGCCCATTCTCTGCATTAAGACCAATCCAGTAATTGAAATGACCATCTGAGCACTTGGATGTTACTGGGACAGGAGGGTTTGAGTGATAAGGAGAGGCTGGATAGCCTGGGACTTTTCTCGCTGAAGTGTAGGAGATTGAAGGGTGACCTTACAGAGGTTTATAAAATCATGAGGGGCATCGATAAGGCAAACAGCAAAGGTCTTTTCTCTAGGGTAGGGGAGTTCAAAACTAGAGGGCATATTTTTAAGGTGACAGGGGAAAGATTTGAAAAGGACATGAGGGGCAGCTTTTTCACATCGAGTCTGGTTCATTTGTGGAATGATCTGCCAGAGGAATTAGTAGATGCAGGTACAGTTACAACATTTAAAAGACATTTGGATGTTACTTGAATATGAAAGGTTTAAAGGGGCATGGGCCAAATGCAGGCAAGTGGAACTAGTTTAGTTTGGGGAAATTTGGTCAGCATGAATGAGTTGCACTGAAAGGTCTGTTTCCATTCTGTTTGCCCTATGACTCAATCCTAAATGTTGGGTCTACAATTCACAGAATAATAAAAATCAAGTGCTCTATTCCTTTCTTCAGATAGCTGTAGATGTTGAGTAATTTCAGAATTAAAAATCACACCACACCAGGTTATAGTCCAACAGATTTAATTGGAAGCGCTAGCTTTCGGAGTGCTGCTCCTTCATCAGGTAGTTGTGGAGCACACATCATGAGTAATTTCAGGTGTTTTTCAGACTGCTTTCTATAGAGTTTCGGTTCACTAACAGTAACAGCCCATTCTTATGGTCTGCCACGGTTGTTCTTAAAGCTTTCTTGGAAAAGCGCAGCAGGTCAGGCAGCATCCAAGGAACAGGAGAATCGACGTTTCGGGCATAAGCCCTTCTGCAGGAAGCCTTCTTCATTCCTGAAGAAGGGCTTATGTCCGAAACGTCGATTCTCCTGTTCCTTGGATGCTGCCTGACCTGCTGCGCTTTTCCAGCAACACATTTTCACCTCTGATCTCCAGCATCTGCAGTCCTCACTTTCTCCTTAAAGCTTTCTTCACCTGTAATAACAAAAGGGAACCTTGAGATAGAATCAATGACCATTATGAAGTTAACTGCATGCACCAGGTCATTTCAAACTGAATTAAAAACCGATAGAACTGTAGATCCTGTAAATCAGAAACAAAGACAGAAGTTGCTAGAAAAGCTCAGCAGGTCTGGCAGCATCTGTGAAGAGAAAGTAGAGTTAATATTTCAGATCCAGTGACCCTTAGAACTGATAGTAGTGAGGAAAATGTCGGTTTATTGCAGAAGGTAGGGTGGGGGGAGTTGGTAAGGAGTAAATGATGGGTGCAGATAGAGCCCAAAGAGAGAGAAGAACAGTTGGACAGACAAAGGATTCGATAATGCTGGGAGGATGAATAGCTGTTAATGTGGACTGTTAGTGGCAACAATAGATCGTGTGTAATGACAGTCTATGTAATAACAAGGCCTGGTGTGTGCGCGGTAAGGGGCCAGGACACAGGGGAGTTCAGGTCCTAAAATTATTGAACTCGACATTGAGTGCAAAGTGCTGTCAGGTCCCCAAGTGGAAAATGAGATGCTGGCCTTTTAGTCTGTGCCGAGCTTCACTAGAGCCCTGCAGCAAGCCTGAGACAGAGATGTTGGTCAGGAAATAGGTGGGGTGTTGAAGTGGCAGGCAAATGAAAGCTCCGGGTCACTTTTATGGGCAGAATGTGGATGTTCTGTGAAGCATTCACCTAGTCTACACTTTGTTTCCCCCAGTGTAGAGGAGACCATGTTGTGAGCAGTGAATGCAGTTGACTAGATTGTGAGAAGTGCAGGTAAAGTGCTGCTTCCCCTGGTAGGTATGTTTGGGCCCTTGGATAGTGAGAAGGAGGAGGGGAATGGGCAGGTGTTACACCTTCAGTGGTTGCAGGGGAAGGTGCCATGGGGGTTGGGGGGTTTGTTGGGAGTGAAGGAAGAGTGGACCAGGGCGTCCTGGAGGGGATGGTCCCTGCAGAAGGCAGAGAAGGGAGGGGAGGGGAATCTGTGTCTGGTGGTGGCATCTCACTGGAGGTGGCCGAAATGTTGCCTGATGGCCTCATGGATATGGATTCTGGTGGGATAGTAGGTAAGGACAAGGGGAAGCCTATTGCTGTTGTAGGAGGGTGGGGAGGAGGTGAGGGTGGAAATGCGGGAGATGGGTTGGACCCAGTTGAGAGCCCTGTCAACAACGGCGCTGGGGAATCCTCGGTTGAGGAAGAAGGTGGACATTTCGGAGGCTCCCTTGTTGAAGTTGGCCTCATTGGAACATTTGTGATGGAGATGGAGGAACCGGGAGAATGGAATGGAGTATTTACAGGAAGCAGGGTGCGAGGATGTATAGTCCGGGTAGCTGCGGGAGTCGGTGGGTTTATGGTGAATACTAGTGGCCTACCACTGGAAAGCTATTTGTAAAGAAAACCTTTATGATTTACTGTACACTTACAAAGAAAGGCTAGTCTGATCCAAGTAGTGCTGGTTTGTTGTGTACTGACTGGCACAATGCCAGGGCAGACAATGACACAGTGGAGGTCACTGCCAACTGTGTGTGCATCACTTCAACAATTTAGAATAATTGTATATCATTTATCAGCATTTAGCAATGTTTTGAGAGCTTTATGTTCTAGTCAGATACTAAAGTATAACAGAATTGGTTGTCTCTGTGTCTTTGAATAAATTATATAGTCAGGTGAAGCAGAGAGTGTTAACTTACAGAGAGTAGTCATTAGCAATTCCAGAATTGTCTGTTCCAGGCACCGCAGTTAAAATGGAAGGAGATTCAGTTACAAAGATGACTGGACATTGATGAATCGTTGTTGTTGCTGTAAGTACTGGAAGTGAAGGGGACGGTAGATCAAGGCTGTTTTTCATTGTAGTTTGAGAATCTGTCTCTGTGCTGATAGAATTCAAAGCAAGTTGTGTCATAATACAGGAGTCTGTCACTGCGTGTATCTTACAGATAACATTGATGCTTTGTTTATTAGATTTAATTCACATTGAAATAATTGAAATAATCCGCCTGGAACCCTCCCTTTTATCTGCACTTGACCTGTTCATTGAGAATTGCTGTTGTGACTTTGGTTACCCTAATTTCTCTGCTCCCTGCCCCCCATTTAAACCAATCTCCCTCTGTACTGACTGCACTCCGTGCTCTCGGATCCAGTCCTGACTTTGTCATCACCCTGCCGGTGGTGCTGTTCTTTGGCAGACTGACCCCCGACATTGCTCCTCCGGACCATAACCCCACCATCGAGCAGTTTCGATGACAAGTCACTGGACTCAAAATGTTGACCTCTGCTTTCTCTCTACAGATGCTGCAGGGGCCTGCTGAGTTTCGCCTGCAATTTCTGATTTTGATTACTAAAGGGATGCTTGATTGTGGAAAATTCACTTGTTTCGCTGCATGTTATAAGGGACGTTAAGCCAAATCATTTTACATGTCTTTTTGTTTTCCCATGTGTATTCTCCATTGTTTCATGTTTTTCAAGAAAATTTAGGACATCAATATGAAAGGGCAGTGATGAGTCATTTGGATAAGTACATGAATAAGAAATGTTCGGAGCGATATGGGCCAAGTGCAGACAGGTGGGAGTAGTTTAGTTTGGCAACATGGCCGGCATGGATTGGTTGGACCTAAGAGTCTGTTTCTGTGCTGTATGACTGAGTCCAGCACAAAGGCATTTAGATGATCAGGTGGAGGAGAGTGGAATATAGTTATGGACAAGGATTCTAATGTTTCACTATTAGCACCATTTAGCAAACTCTTTTAAAGTTTTCATCTACCCCTCTCTGCTTTCTTTTACATGTTTCCTCTCCCTCTTCAAATATTAGTATTTTTTCTATTTTTGACCTTCAAAACATTGGAACACACAGATACATGTGTTGTCTCAAAGTACGTGTACTTAATAAAGACGCCATAGTTCGAGTGAACGAATGTTGATAGAGTGGTCCGCCCAAAGGATGTTAGTTTGAGACTGGAGAACAATGAGTCTGTTTGTTTCAGCTCATGTGTGTGAAACAGCCTATCAGTCTTCTCTGTCTTTCTGGATTCTAAATGGTGGTGCCCAGAAATGTTATAGGTAACCACATATTGCATTGATAATGGGATTTGACCTGAATCTGGAATAGACATATGGATATCTGGGATCATATATTATAATTTTGAGTTTTCTCAGTGTCCTCTTTACTCTCAATATCAAACAGTTGTTTCCACATCTGAAATTTTGTACAGATTTATTGAAATAGAGTCGTAGAGATGTACAACATGGAAACAGACCCTTGAGGCCAACTCAAACATGCCAACTAGATATCCTAACCTACTCTAGTCTCGTTTACCAGCATTTGGTCCATATCCCTCTGAACCCTTCCTATTCATGTACCCATCCAGATACCTTTTAAATGTTATGATTGTACCAATCTCCACCACTTTCTCTGGCAACTCACTCCATACATCTGCCACTCTCTGGAGAAGTTGCCCTTAGGTCCCTTTTAAATCATTCCCTCTTACCTTAAACCTATGCCCTCTAATTTTGGAATCCCCCATTCTGGAGAAAAACCTTGTCTATTTACCTATCCATGCCCGTCATGTTTTTATATACCTCCATAAGGTCACCCCTCACCCTCAGAGGCTCCAGGGAAAACAGTGCATTATGAGTGGAACATAACTGTAAAGGTATAGGAGGTGGGAATGACACTTGTCCATCCCTGGCATACTGCAGTGTTCCAGTGAGCCCCAGCGCAAAATGGAGGAACAACATCTCATCTTCAAACTGGGCACTTTATAGCCTTCTGGGCTTAATATTGAGTTCAACACCTTCAAATTGTGAACTTACTCCCAATCCTTCCCTTTCTTTTAACTTTGCTTATTACGTTCTCTGTCACCACGTCCTCTCTTCCCCACCCCTAGCCTAGTGGGACTGTCTGTCCTTTCCAGTCTGGCAGTTAGACACACCTTTGTTCTGCCATTCTCACATTCTGATCAATTAATCTGCTGCAGCAACATCCTTACTCCCCCAGCACTCCATGCCCACACTTCAGGCCAGCTCTGATTCGAAACATTATTGAAATGTCAGCTGGACTCGAAACATTAGTTTCCCCTCTCTCTCTCTCTCCACAGATGCTGCCTGACCTGTTGTGATCTCCAGCATTGTTTATTTTCAGGAATTATCTATTCCGTATCTAGTTCTACTGCCTTTGTTCATTCAGCAAGTGATGTTTTGTGTTTTCATAGCTGCTTTGACTGTCAGCAATTTTCCTGCTCCACAGGTAGATAGGATAGTGAAGAGGCGTTTGGTATGCTTTCCTTTATTGGTCAGAGCATTGAGTACAGGAGTTGGGAGGTCCTGTTGCGGCTGTACAGGACAGTGGTTAGGCCACTGTTGGAATATTGTGTGCAATTCTGGTCTCCTTCCTATCGAAAAGATGTTGTAAAACTTGAAAGGGTTCAGAAAAGATTTACAAGGATGTTGCCAGGGTTGGAGGATCTGAGCTACAGGGAGAGGCTGAACAGGCTGGGGCTGTTTTCCCTGGAGTGCAGAAGCTGAGGGGTGACCTTATAGAGGTTTACAAAATTGTGAGGGGCATGGATAGGATAAATAGACAAAGTCTTTTCCCTGGGGTCAGGGAGTCCAGAACTAGAGGGCATAGGTTTAGGGTGAGAGGGGAAAGCTATAAAAGAGACCTAAAGGGCTACTTTTTCACACAGAGGATAGTGTTTGAATGGAATGAGCTGCCAGAGGAAGTGGTGGAGGCTAATACAATTGCAACATTTAAAAGGCATCTGGATGGGTATATGAATAGGAAGGGTTTAGAGGTATATGGGCCAAATGCAGGCAGGTGGGACTAGGCTGGGTTGGGATATCTGGTCGGCATGGACGGGTGGACAGAAGGGTCTGTTTCCATGCTGTACATCTCTATGACTATGACTATGACTCTATAGGATTTATTTCTAGGCTCTTCCCCATTCTGTTCCAGCAGCTTCTGAGAGATTCTTATTCAGTGTCAGAATTTGTGTTTTTAATGTGTTATGTGCCTAGAACACCCCCTCCAAAAGCTCAAGCTTATAAATTCTGAGATGATTCAAAAATTGTTCAGATGGCTTTCGGAATCCACAACAAATAGTTTTCCAAACAAGCCTGTGTTCTTTCTGTAAGGTCCGAAATCACACGACATCAGGTCATAGTCCAACAAGTTTATTTGAAATACAAGCTTTCAGAGTGCTGCTCCTTTGTCAGGTGAACCTTTTACAGATGCACCATTGAAAGTATACTGTCCCAGTGTGTAACGGCCTGGTACGCAACTGCTTTGCCCAGGACCATTATGCACTGGGACAGAAACTACAGAAGATGGTGCGCACAGCCCAGACCATCATGGAAGCCAATCTTCCATCCATTGATTCCATTTACACGGCTCGCTGCTGCAGAAAGGCTGCCAACATCATCACAGACCCCTCCCACCCTGCTAATGATCTCCTACAACCTCTTCCATCAGGCAGAAAATACAGCAGCTTGAACAAACACAGCAGCAAGTTCAGGAATAGCTTCTTCTCAGCTGTTACTAGACTGATGAATGCCTGTCTAACTTCGAATAATGTTGATCTTGCTAATGCTGATCTTTCCAAGCGCCGCCCTGTGTGAAATAACCTGCATGCCTCTGTCTAAGTTATTTTCTCACCCTATGATCTGTATGTCCTTGATTACTATGATCTTCCTGAACTGATGGCAAACAAAGTTTTTCACTGTACAGTACTTCACACAGAGTGTGGTGGGCGTTTGGAACGCGTTGCGAGCAGAGGTGGTAGAGGCAGGCACGGTAGATTCATTTAAGAAGCGTCTGGACAGATGCACGAGTAGGTGGGGAGCAGAGGGATACAGATGCTTAGGAATTGACTGACAGGTTTAGACAGTACATTTGGATCGGCTCAGGCTTGGAGGGCTGAAGAGCCTGTTCCTGGGCTGTAAATTTTCTTTGTTCTTTGTTCTTTGTACTTAGGTACACATGACAATAAATCAAATCAAAAGGAGCAGTGCTCTGAAGGCTTGTGATTTCAAATAAACCTGTTGGACTATAACCTGGTGTTGTGTGACTCTTGACCTTGTCTACCCCTTGTCTCCACGTTTCAGGCTCTCAACCTATTTTCCTGATGAAGGGCTTTTGTCCGAAACGTCGATTTTACTACTCCTCGGATGCTGCCTGAACTGCTGTGCTTTTCCAGCACCACTCTAATCTAGACTCAGGTTTCCAGCATCTGCAGTCATTGTTTTTACCTTGTCTACCCCAGTCCAACACTGCCACCTCACCTGTTATGTAAAACCAATTAAATTATACAACATGCAGATCTGAGATTAAGCTATCTGTGTGTATAGAAACTAAATGGAATTGTAACTCTACTTTAAACTCTTCCTAATAAACTAAGCAGTTCCTTTTACTTTGCTGATTAAACTAATGAGATTTGGATGAAAACAGAGTGTACAGTTCCCACCAAAGGGAAAAGGATTTGTACACTTTCCGTCATATGACTTTAGGCAGAGATTTAAAAGAAGGTCATGAATTAGCTCACCTTTAAAAAAATATCTTTATTGGGTTCTGAAAAGATTTACAAGGATGTTGTCAGGGTTGGAGGATTTAAGCTACAGGGAGAGGCTGAATAGGCTGGGGCTGTTTTCCCTGCAGCGTCGAAGGCTGAGGGGTGACCTTATTGAGGTTTATAAAATCATGAGGGGCATGGATAGGGTAAATAGACAAAGTCTTTTCCCTGGGGTGAGGGAGTCCAGAACTCGGGAGCATGGGTTTAGGGTGAGAGGTGAAAGATTTAAAAGGGATCTAAGGGGTAACTTTTTCATACAGAGAGTGGTCCATGTATGGAATGAGCTGCCAGAGGAAGTGGTGGAGGCTGGTACAATTACAACATTTAAAAGGCATATGAATAGGAAGGGTTTGGAGAGATATGGACCAAGTGCTGGCAAATGGGACTAGATTAATTTAGGATATCTGGTCAGCATGGACAAGTTGAACCGAAGGATCTGTTTCCGTGCTGTACAGCACTTTGACTCTATGTGTTGGAGGAATGGTTAATACAAAAATCCTTAAAACCCACTTTCAGGTTATGCCCAGTTATAGGACCATCATCTCAGCACTCAGGGGTTTAGCTGGTGCTGTTAGTATAAATGGATATCAGTCTATGAAGGAAAAAATTAGCTCTCATTCATCAACATTTACAAATTAGCCGTATGCCTCTATCGGTGTCACTGATTCTATTCGGAAACTGATGAAATCAAGTTAGTTTCATCTCTAAGGTATGACATTTTGACAAAGAATGTTTACTGGCTGAGAAAGCTGATGAATTTCTTGGCTTTGTGGCAGATCTAACAAGGAATTTGTTGACAGGAACATAGTTAATATCTCAAAATTAACATTCACAACACAAAAGCTTTCACTCAACATAACCATCATACCATAGTTGGTCATTTTTAGGTCACGTCCACTTCGTTTCCATCTCAGTTTTGGTTGCTGCAAGGTGGAAACATCATTTCAGCTCAAGAAGTCTGATGAATGAAACTTTTTTTTGTCTGCGTTGAATAGTCTTTTTGGCTTCTTCAAGGAGTTTAAAGTCAATAGAGAGACTGAGCTTTCCTCTGTGGTAGCATTTTTTTACATAGGCAGTGAGCAGCAATGTTTTAAGGTTCAATGACATATAGAGACATAAAGCACAGTGTCCATTACAATAGCAGCTCCATGCAGCTGGGGGAAGTGCAGAGGATCCTGTAAGTGGATCGGAGATGTGCCAATGAGCGTTCTCAGAGGCTGGCACATGTCAGATACCAATGCCCCTGGATTTGGCATTCAGGAGGCTAGGGGCCATGGAGTGCACCCAGAAATATTGTTGCCCATTGTTCAGCATGGCAGTCCATGAGACATAGGAGTGGAAGTAAGGCCATTCAGCCCATCGAGTCCACTCTGCCATTCAATCATAGCTGATGGGCATTTCAACTCCACTTACCGGCATTCTCCCTGTATCCCTTAATTCCTTGCAAGATTAAGAATTTATCAATCTCTACCTTGAAGACATTTAACGTGCCAGCCTCTACTGTGCTCCATGGCAATGAATTCCACAGGCCCACCACTCTCTGGCAGAAGAAATGTCTCCTCATTTCCATTTTAAATTGACCCCCTCTAATTCTAAGGCTGTGCCCATGGGTCCTAGTATCCCCGCCTGATGGAAACAAATTCCTAGTGTCCAAGCAGTCATTTGGAGCCAGTGGAGAGCTGAATCCAGTGGGTGCTTGCTCAAGGTTTTGTGTTGAGTTTTCCCGACATTGAGCTTGTTTGATGGATTTGGTCAGATAGGACCAGAATATTAATGAGATGAAACATTTCTGTCTTGTTTTATTCTTGGTTTTGGTAGACATAGGTTTTACTATTGATCCTAGCTAACTTTCATCAGCGTATAGATAACAGCTTGGTAGGAGAACAGCTCATTTTAGATGCATTATTCCTTAAAAGCTGTGCTTAACTAAAAAGTGATGGGTGACATTCAATTTGATTGATTTAACACCTGGGATGTTATGGATAAGCTGAACAATGTTATTATAATTGAATGGGAGATCTAACAGCAAAGTCTTGATGGAGTTGGCGGTGTTGGACTGGGGTGAACAAAGTCATAAGTCACATGACACCAGGTTATAGTCCAACAGGTTTACTTGAAATCACAAGCTTTCAGAGCGCTTACATTTGTGATTTCAAATAAACCTGTCAGATTATAACCTGGTGTCATGTGACTTCTGACTTTGTAAAATCTTTAATAGGTCAATATTTTTAATTTGCATCTACTTCCAAACAGAATGTCCAAACCTAGTCTGCGCTTGAACACAACAAGTAACAAGGTAAAAACAATGACTGCAGATGCTGGAAACCAGATTCTGGATCAGTGGTGCTGGAAGAGCACAGCAATTCAGGCAGCATCCGAGGATAGGCAAAATCGACGTTTCGGGCAAAAGCCCTTCATCAGGAATAAAGGCAGAGAGCCTGAAGCGTGGAGAGATAAGCTAGAGGAGGGTGGGGGTGGGGAGAGAGTGCGTTCTTCCTCCAGGCGTCTGGTGGTGAGGGAGCGGCGGTGGGGGAGGCCCAGCACCTCCATATCCTCGGCAGAGTGGGAGGGGGAGTTGAAATGTTGAGCCACTGGGCGATGTGGTTGATTGGTGCGGGTGTCTCGGAGATGTTCCCTAAAGCGCTCGGCTAGGAGGCGTCCAGTCTCCCCAATGTAGAGAACAAGTAACAGTCAATACAGTATCTTTCTTAAAGTTTCTGTTTTTAATCAGTACAGTTCCGATATCCCTTTGTAGGATTGAGATATATTGGTGCTTGATGCTATCTCAGTTGGCAATCAGTCAGCAAGATTAAGGCCAACAGAGATCTGTTTCTGCAGTAATGTTGCATTATGTAAGAAATCAGAGAGCATGCTTGAAGGATCAATAAAATGTTGATAAGTGAAATGGAAAATCGTTTTATTGTCTCAACATTTCAAGCCGATTAGTCGAGTTTGTAACTTGTGAAAATACAAATGGTGCCAAATGTATATTTACTGCTCATTTTATTGCTCTAATTTTAATCAAATTTATCTGTTAGTTTATAGATTGAACCTGGTCTGATAGAATGTATATTTGTATGTAAGTTAGCTCGCTGCGCTACACATCCTAGGACAAGCGAAACAAAGACATGCATGAGAATTATTAGAGGCATGGCATTCTAACCAGAAATAAACACATCGATTTAGATCCTATCTACCTTCCCTTGAAAAAGAACCAGAAATGACATCAACCACCTTAAGAAACCGAGACCTATAAATAGAGAGACGGGACATACCACCAGCGCTTTACAAGAGACTCTCACTGATTATGTCACCCAGTATGGTGATGAAACGTCTGAAAACAAACCTTCCAGCTCAGTGAGCTAACTTCCAGGCTTATCATCAACCTGAACTACAAATCTTCTCAAAAATCGCTAACGTATATTTGTCTTTGAAATGAAAATAAAGATTTGTTATTGTATTCCCGCAAGCTGGAGAAATGGTTTTGCTGTTCAGTCTTGCCCTTAAACTTATTTAAGGTCAGAGGGAGGGGATGGTCAAAGGAAATGTGAAGGGTAAGTTTTTTACACAGAAGGCGATAGGAGTCTGGAACACACTGTCGGGGGTGGTAGTGGAAGAAGATACAATAAGGACATTTCAGGGACTTTTAGCTAGGCACATGAATATGCAAGGAATGGAGATTTATGGATCAAGGGCAGGAAGAAGGGATGCTTATTTTGGCTTCATTTTGGCACATTTGGCACAAATGTGGGCTGAAGGGCCTGTTTGTGTGCTGTACTGTTCTATGTTCTAAATGCTAAGCAGATGCAGGGAGTGCAGGGAGTTCCTTAGAGCACATGAGGTCCCTTTATTGAAGTGTACATTAAGAGTGGGGTCAAAGGTGAGTCTGAGCAATGTGGACTATGGGGAGCTGTGTGGCCGAATCAAGCAACAACAACCTCGCTAGTAAGAACATCTCACTCCATCTTTTATGCTTTTCATAAGCAGCGCGATGAGTTTCCAGTCAGCATGTTGCCAATTGACAGTCATTAATGATTGCTCAGAGTCCAAATCACCTTATTAATATTCTGCTCCCATCTGACCAAATCTGCTAAACAAGCTCAGTATCAGGAAAACTTGAAACGAAACCTACAGTGAGCAGCTACTGGATCCAGCTCTCTGCTTGTTCCAAATGTTGGACAATGGGCATCAACATTTCAGGGCACACTCCACGGCCAGGGACATTGGTATCTGACATGTGCCGGCCTCTGAGAACCCTCATTGGCACATCTCCAATCCACTTACAGGATCCTCTGCCCTTCCCCCAGCTGCACAGTGATGCTATTGTAATGTGTCGCTAGGACACTGGGTGCCCAGGAATGTGGAAGCAGCTTTTGGAGTGGACTGGGCTGCATCTCTGGGCTCTTTGTTTGTTGTCATGGTGATTAATCCCTCTGAATCTAATGGTGTGTTCACAGCATCCCCTAACTTGCCAAGCCTTCCCATGGTGCACTTTGCCCCTGAGCCAAAGCTACCAGGCTCTTCCTAGTGCTCCCTCACTGTGCTGTTTGGGTGTAGATACAAAAGCAGGAAGCCCGTTGTGTTGGTCAGCCGGCAGTGGGTTATGTCTAAGGGGATAACCTTCACACAAAGGGTCCTGGCACAGTAAGTCAAGAGCAATCTCTGATACTAGTTCCAGTCTTGCTGTGTCTGCGTGGGGGGGAGGGGTGTGTGTGAGGGAATACATGGATCAGAGTCAGGATGTTGTCCTCTTAAAGGGTGAGGAACCAAATGACAGGCAATGTCCCCCCCTCACCCCCTCCCCAACCACACCATACTCTCCCACCTCCACCACTCCCACCTCTCCCTCACCACCTGATTCTTCCTGCCCTACAGGGGGAGCTACAGAGAGAGAGAGAGAGAGAGACAGACAAACATTGTGGGAAATGAAAGTGGATGCCACAGCTTTTTCCTGTTGGTGTGGGTTAGGGGTGTCCCAGTGTGCGAGTAGGTAGTGCAGAGGGCAGGTACAGGTAGTGGTGTCAGGGTTAGGATAGAGGGCAGCAAGTGAGGGAAGGTGTTACAAGCATCAGTGGGAGTGGCAGAGCATGGGCCTTGGGTGGAGGTGGGTGCAGTAATGGAGATGGAGTGAGTGTGAGGTATTGGAGAGAAGATGGTGGAACTTATATTCGGAGAGTGGAGAGGGACTTTTTTTTTCCCCCTTTATTCATTCATGGGATGAGGGAGTTGCTGGCTATGCAGCATTTATTGCCCATCCCTAATTGCCTAGAGAGCAATTAAGAGTCAACCACATTGCTATGGGTCTGGAGACAAATGTAGGCCAGACCAGGTAAGGATGGCATCTTCCTGTCTGGCCACATGTCTGGCCTATATTGACTCCAGATGAAGGGTTCTGGCCCGAAACATCGATTTTCCTGCTCCTCGGATGCTGCCTGACCTGCTGTGCTTTTCCAGCAACACACTCTCAACTCTGATCTCCAGCATCTGCAGACCTCACTGTCTCCCCCCTCCGAGATTGCCTTAACCCAGGCAAGCATAGTCTGGTGTCATGGCCCCCTACCGTAGGGGTGCTGAGGGATGAGGAAACCTTGTATCCTGCACCACTCCATCTCAGAGGACCTCTAGGACACTACCCCCTGCTGGTCATAACCTTAACCTGAGGAAAAGACCTTGCCTGTTCACCCTATCTATGATTTTATAAACCTAAGATCACCCTTCAGCCTCCGACGCTCCAGGGAAAACAGCCCCAGCCTATTCAGCCTCTCCCTGTAGTTCAAACCTTCCAACCTTGGCAACATCCTTGTAAATCTTTTCTGAACCCTTTCAAGTTTCACAATCCAAAAGTGGCCTAACTATTGTCCCTTTGAGAGAAACAGTTAGTATTTCAAGTCCAGTTTGTTTCTTTAGATGACAGCTGCAGTGGTAAGAAACGTCTTGACAAATCAGAAAGCGATGAAGAGGAATTTGCTGTAGACCTAAACATTTTGATTGTTTCTTTCCAATTGAATTATGCTTAGGCTTTATCGAGGACGGTATTGTTAAAGCCAGTTGTTAAAGTGCCTCATCACGTGGATGCTAGGAAAAGACTCTGAACCACACAGCTGCCCTTGGCAGTTTCTTTCCAATTCAGGCCAGTGCCTTTGTAAACTCTGACCACCATTATCAAGTCTGGGTCTAATCACAGACAATGAGGAGGGAAGGGAGCAATTGTCTGTGTTTAATAAGAGACTTCTTAAGCTCCAGTGAACCAGAAAATTAGTGTCAGTAAAAATGGAGATAGATTAGCAAATTACAGAAAATGTTAACAGCATTAATTTATTCACGCAATGTTGAAAATAGATTTAGGTTAATACAGGAGTTTAAGTAGCTTATTCCTTCCTGAGCTAAGAGGCTCAGTTTAGATGGGTTCTGAGAGGATCTTTGTGATGGTAATAATTGGACAATGAAAGTCACATTGGTTCTGACATGCATATCATTAACTAATCGTCTGCATTGTGAGCAGACTTTCAGGAAACACAGAGATACTACAAAACCTTAATGTATTCACAGAGAATTTATGGAGCTTTTTGACACAGTTTACCAGCTTTCGCTCTGAAACTGACTGCTTCCTCACAATTTAAGGTGGATTTTACAGAAATCCTGACATCAGAGGTCTACCATTCAAAGCTTCCAAGCATCACAGATTTGTACAGCACAGAAACAGGCCCTTCGGTCCAACTCATCCATGCCGACCAGACATCCTAAATTAACTTCGTCCCATTTGTCAGCACTTAGATTAGATTCCCTACAGCGTGGAAACAGGCCTGTTGGCCCAACAAGTTCACACTGACCCTCCAAAGAGTAATCCGCCCAGACTCATTTCCCCCTGACTAATGCACCTAACACTGTGGTTAATTTAACATAGTCAATTCATCTTAACCTGCACATCTTTTGGAATGTGGGAGGAAACCCCCACAGACACGGGGAGAATGTGCAAACTCCACACAGACAGTCACCCGAGGCTGGAATCGAACCTGGGTCCCTGGTGCTGTGAGTTAGCAATGCTAACCACTGAGCCACTGTGCTGTCCACTTGGCCCATTTACCTCTAAACCCTTCCTATTTATGTCCCCATCCAGATGCCTTTTAAATGTTGTGATTGTCTCAGCCTTCACCACTTCCTCTGGCAGCTCATTCCATACACGCACCACCCTCTGTGAAAAAGTTGCATCTCAGGTCCCTTTTAAATCTTTCCCTTCTCACTTTAAACGTGTGGCCTCTAGTTTTGGACTCCCCTATTCAGCTTATCCATGCCCCTCATGATTTTATAACCCTCTATGAGGTCACCCCTCAGCCTCCGATGGTCCAGAGAAAATAGCCCCAGCCTGTTCAGCCTCTCCCTACAGCTCAAACTTTCCAATCCTGCTTACATCCTCGTATATATTTTCTGAACTCTTTCAAGTCTCAGACCACCCTTAATATCGGGGAGAGAGACCAGTATTCCAAAGTTGCCTAACCGTTGTCCTGTACAGCCACACCATTTCGAACAAGTTTGCAGATGACATTAAAATTGAAGTTGTTGTGGGCAGTGAAAAAGGATACTTCAGAGTACAACAGGATCCTGATCAGATGGGCCAATGGGCTGAGGAGTGGCAGATGGAGTTTAATTTAGATAAGTGCGAGGTGCTGCATTTTGGAAAAGCAAATCAGAGCAGGACTTATACACTTAATGGTAAGATCCTGGGAAGTGAACAAAGAGACCTTGGAGTGCAGGTTCATAGCTCCTTGAAAGTGGAGTCACAGGTGGATAGGATAGTGAAGAAGGTGCTTGGTATGCTTTCCTTTATTGGTCAGAGTATTGAGTACAGGAGTTGGGAAGTCATGTTGCCACTGTACCGGACATTGGTTAGGCCACTTTTGGAATATTGTGTGCAATTCTGGTCTCCTTCCTATCGGAAAGATGTTGTGAAACTTGAAAGGGTTCGGAAAAGATTTATAAGGATGTTGCCAGGGTTGGAGGGTTTGAGCTATAGTGATCAGGCTGGGGCTGTTTTTCCCTGGAGTGACAGAGACTGAGAGGTGACCTTTTAGAGGTTTATAAAATCATGAGGGGCCTGGATAGGATAAATAGACAAAGTCTTTTCCCTGGGGTGGGGGAGTCCAGAACTAGAGGGCATAGGTTTAGGGTGAGAGGGGAAAGATATAAGAGGGACCTAAGGGGCAATGTTTTTCATACAGAGGGTAGTGCACGTATATGACGAGCCAATAGAGGAAGTGATGGAGACTGGTACAATTACGACATTTAAAAGACATTTGGATGGGTATTTGAATATGAAGGGCTCAGAGGGATATGGGCTAAATGCTGGCAATTGGGACTAGATTAGTTTAGGACATCTGGTCGGCATGGGCGAGGTGAACTGACGTGTCTGTTTCTGTGCTGTAGATCTCTATGATTCTATTGTTCAAAATGGGGGTACAGAAAGGGACATTTTCCTTTAGTCGAGGGGTCAACATCCAGGGACCATAGATTTCGAAAGCTAAGAGGAGAGTGGAGGAGATATTCGCAGTCAGACAGTGATGGATGTTTAGGATTCACTGTCTGAAAATGTGGTTGAGTCAGAAACTCTGGTAACATTTTAATAATATTTTGAAACTCACTTGCCTTGCCATCGTCTCCTGGACTGTGAGCCAAGAGCTGGATAACGGGATTAGAGATATCCAATCTTTGTTGACTGACACGGACATGATGGGCTAAAATTCCTTTTTTATGTAAACATGTGCAAAGACGTTTGGAGGTAACTAATCCACAGCTGAAATTCATTTAGAGCGACATTGCTTGTAATTATCATGCCTGCCTACTGCTTAGACGGCATTTAGCCAACCTTGTCAATTTCATTCATATTTACTGACATAAACTGATTTAGAATCTCTCACTGCGGTAAGATGCACATAATGCTCCATATTTCTACAGCATTTGCAACATGGCACTCAGTCTTTGATTACAAATCTCAGTCCGAGTGCTCCCCATGATTAAAACGCTCTGGCTTTAGCTGACAGACAATATCGGCCAGCTTGTGCCCGCTGAGCAGACACTGAAAGCAGGACTGTGATGAAACATAAAGAGCAAATGTTGACAGTTCCAGTCTAATTATAACCTCGCACACCAAAATGTCACAACAGACTGCCATCAGATAGCAAGGTAAAGCTTTCCGGGGTCACTAGGAGTTGTGTTATGTTTGCTTGCCCTTATTCCTGGTTCGCTGCCAAATGGTTTTCATTCTCCCAGATAAAGGATTTGGTGGCAGCAAGACTGGAAGATGAGAGTTGTGTTCAGAATGAACAAAGAGTGTGGATGTAGTCTGTTCTTTTGCCTACCCTCCACACAAACGCTTCTTGTGGTTACATTTATCAATTTCTGGTTGAGACGCGCCAACTGCATTCAATTTATGTCTCACATAATCCTTTCTCCTAACTTCACCGAATGAAGCTCTGTCAAGGTGATATTAAACTGTAAGCAATGCCTCCCATCTGGATCATATTTCTAACTGAACCTTTGAGAACTGCAGGACAACCTGATCAACACAAGCCTGGAGCTGTGTTGGTGTTGCTCTGTCTGTGAAATCTCACACTCTGTGCATATTGGTGTCCTGAATTCCCATCACATCACTGCGTGCTTGGGTATCTTTGAGACTTGCATGAATGGATGTCACTACCAGATTGTATTCTGTGGAATGACTGCGAAATTCTCAGAACCTCTTGGTTTCTCTGCCCTGTGGATAATACCAAAATGGGACTATTAGCTTTCCACAGCCAACTTCCCACCCTTCCTGTTCACAAATGAGTCTGGCATCAAGAATTTGCCCTTGGCAGCATATGGTCTGTTTGATCCCCAATGCATTTAATGATACCAGTGCTCTGACCAATGGAGACAGTGTCCCAGAATTTGCAGGGTCATAGGGAAAATGTGAAGGAGTAAGCAAGCTAAGTTGCTCTTGCAAAAAGCCAATGCAGATACAATGGCATATGGAACATTGAACAGTACAGCACAGGAAAAGCCCACCATGTCTGTGCTGACCATTCGCAGCTGCCTGCACATGGTGGGTATCTCTCTGTTCATGTGCCTATCTGAATGTCTGTAAATGTTGCGATTGTATCTGCTTCCACCATCTCCCTTTGCAAGCACCTACCACAATCTGTGGAAAAGAAATTTCTTCACTCATCTCCTTTGAACTGCCCTCTCTCACCTTAACCCTATGCCTCCTGGTGTTTGACTTTTCCACTCCGAGAAAAAGACTCCAAATATTCATCCTAGCTACGTCTCGCATTATTTTATATACTTTGATCAAGTTGTCCCCTCAGCCTCTGACACTCTAGTGAAAACAATCCAAGTTTGTCCAAACTATTCTTACAGCAGATACACTCCAGTCCAGGTAATATCCTGCACACCTTCTCCAAAGCATCCACATCCTTCCTACAGTGTGGTGACCAGAACTGCACACAGTACTCCAAATGTGATTAGATTAGATTAGATTATTTACAGTGTGGAAACAGGCCCTTTGGCCCAACAAGTCCACACCAACCCTCTGAAGAGCAACCCACCCAGACCCATTCCCCTACATTTACCCCTGACTAATGCACCTAACACTACGGGTAATTTAGCATGGCCAATTCACCTGACCTGCACATTTTTGGACTGTGCGAGGAAGCCGGAGCACACGGAGGAAACCCACGCAGACACGGGGAGAATGTGCAAACTCCACACAGAACTAAAGTTTCACACAGCTGCAGAGGAAGTGAGGACAGCAGATGCTGAAGATCAGAGTGTGGTGCTGGAAGGGCACAGCAGGTCAGAGAGTCAGAGGCATACAGCACGGAAACAGACCCTTCGGTCCAACTTGGCCATTCCAAATCTAATCTAGTCCCACCTGCTAGCAACCGGCCCATATCCCTCCAAACCCTTCCTATTCATATACCCATCCAGATGCCTTTTAAATGTTGCAGTTGTATCAGCCTCCACCACATCCTCTGACAGCTCATTCCATACACGTACCACCCTCAGCGTGAAAAAAATTGCCTCTTAGGTCTCTTTTATATCTTTCTCCTCTCACCCTAAACCTATGCCCTCTAGTTCTGGACTCCCCCATCCCAGGGAAAAGACCTTGTCTATTTACCCTATCTATGCCCCTCATGATTTTATAAACTTCTGTAAGATCACCCCTCAGCCTCTAAAACTCCAGGGAAAACAGCCCCAGCCTGTTCAGCCTCTCCCTATAGCTCAAATCCTCCAACCCTGGCAACATCCTTGTAAATCTTTTCTGAACCCTTTCAAGTTTCACAACATCCTTCTGATAGAAAGGAGACCAGAATTGCACGCAATATTCCAACAGTGGCCTAACTAATGTCATGTACAGCCACAACATAACCTCCCAACTCCTGTACTCAGTACTCTGACCAATAAAGGAAAGCATACCAAATGCCTTCTTCACTATCCTATCTACCTGCAACTCTCAATTCAAGGAGCTATGAACCTGTACTCCAAGGTCTCTTTGTTCAGCAACACTCCCTAGGATCTTACCATTAAGTGTACATGCCTTGCCCTGATTTGCTGTCAGGGTGCTGCCTCACTTGCTGTGCTTTTCCAGCAGATGATTTGCCAACTTTCCTGATGAAGAGCTTACTTTCTCCTGCTCCTTGGATACTGCTTTTCTAGCACCACACTCTTCAACTCTGATCTCCAGCATCAGCAGTCCTCACTTTCTCCCCCTTGCCAACTTTCACACTCAGTGCCTGACCGATGAAGGCAAGCATGCCATATGCCTGCTTTACCACCTGATTTGTATATGAGTACAGTGAGCAGTTTTGTTTTGCACAGTACAGGCAGACCATAACAAACAAGGACATACAGATCATAGGGTACTTAGACAGAGCGAGGTACACAAGGTTACACTGCACAGGAGGGACACAGAGCAAGATCAACATTAGGTTTGAAATTAGACAGGTCCACTCAGTATCTAATAACAATGAGGAAGAAGCTGTTCTTGAACCTGCTGGTGCGTGTGTCCAAACTTTTGTATCTTCTTCATGATGGAAGAGGTTGGAAGAGAGTATTATCAGGGTGGGAAGGTCTTTAATGATGGTGTAGCTTTTCCATGGCAAAGAGAAGTGTAAATGGAGTCCATGGATGGGAGGTTGGCATCTGTGATGGTCCGGGCTATGCACATCACCTTCTGTAGTTTCTTACCTTATCCACTGGTGTTACCACCTTCAGGGAGCTAAGGACTTTGAACCCCAAGATCCCTCAGTGCTCCGAAGGGCCTTGCCATTTACTGCCTAAATGTGTTTAATGACCTGTGCTGTAATTATTCAACGGTTGTCTAAATACTGGCTTGACATTCATCTGGATGCTTGGGAGTCTTACCTACCCACCCCACCCCCACCGCCGCCATCATTTCCACCCTCTGGCATTCAAGCCCCTGCAATCAACCTGAGGATGAAATTGCTGTTCAGTGGGTACTTTTTCCTAACGCCTCAGAAATCATGTTTGACAATAAAATCTGCTATTACCAGTTTATCAAGTGATTTGTGATTGTACTGTGCTGAAAACAAATCCAGGTGTTTTAGCTCTTCACCAGAAACCTGACTAAAATGGCCACAGATCTTTGCTGACATATTGTGTAATCATGTGGAGGTGCCATTGGTGGACTGGGCTGGACAAAGCCAGAAGTCACACGACACCAGGTTATAGTCCAACAGGTTTACTTGAAATCACAAGCTGTCGGAACTCTGCCCCTTCGATAGATGATAAAGGAGCAGCACTTCACCTGATGAAGGGGCAGCGCTCCGAAAGCTTGTGGTTTCAAATAAACCTGTTGGACTATAACCTGATGTCATGTGACTTCTGACAATATTCTGAAATGGAAGAGGGAGCTAAAACTCCCAAACTGATGGATCCTGTATCTAGAGACTCCTCAGCCAATGTATGCAGTTTACCTCAAGTTGGGTAGTCCATCTTTAGGTTGGATTCCTGTCATGAGGGAATTGGAGAGCACGATTGGAGTCCTGTCTTTCCAATCAGACCTTAAGCCAAATGCTCCACCTACCCCCTCAGGTAGATCCCATGATACTAACAGTAAAAAGGTTCCCCTCTGAGTTCTATGTTCTGTCATTATCACATTCCCATTTGTGAGACCTTGCTGTGTGCAGGAAAGCTGCTGTACTTTCTAAATCATAACAGTGTCTGCTCCATAAAAGTACATCATAAACTGTAAATACTTCCTATAGATTTGCACATGATGAAGATATTGTATAAAATATGGTATCATTTAATGGAAACATTAACTCACATCTTTTATATGGCACGATAAAATTGCTTAGAGTCTTAATCCCTCACTGATGCTGTTAGGAAAGAAAATGTGTTTCTGTAATTCTATAATCCCTCCAGTTCCTAGAAGGAGCCCTGAACTATGACTCTGACCTCTAACCTCCCCCTCTTCCTTTCTCCTGCCTTCAACTGCCTTGGCCTATCGCAGGCTACAGTTCTCTCCATAGAGGTCACATGGTTATGACGAGTTGGTCACTATACTGAGCACAATTTCACTTCTCCAAACATCCCACTTTTCATTGGAAAATGCACTAATATCATTTGCAGTTACAAATGACTCAAGTTAGTGATGCATAATGGGGCAAAATAATTATCACTCATTAACCAACCACTGTATTATCTTCTGGTCATTTCTACTTTCATCAGTCTCTGTACATGCACTGCATATCATAGAATCTCTACAGTGTGGAAGCAGGCCATTCAGCCCATTGAATCCACACTGACCCTCTGAACAGCATCCCATCCAGACCCACACACCCCCCACCCTATTCCTATAACCCTGTATATCCCACGGACAATCCACCCTAACCTGCACATCACTGGACTGTGGGAGGAAACCGGAGCACCAGAGGGGACTGACGCAGACACAGGGAAGAATGTGCAAACTCCGCGCAGGCAGTCACCTGAGTCATTAAATCATTCACATTTCCTAAGGGAGCATGCATAAGTTGTCATTGGTTGTTCTGGTATCTGCTCATTCACAGGTTTCTTCATTGGGGAGTTGCATTAATGTGGCAAGTGCTGTTGCCATGTAGCTATTGTTGTTGATCCATTTCCACTGCGAAGGGGTGGTTGCCTCTGGGACTCATGGTTAAACTATACTCTGTGCTGGTGGGGAGATGGCTTTTCCATGATCAGTTGCCTGTAGTGAAGGAACAGCCTCCCCAGTTGTACCTAATTGTCTAAGTTACAAAACTACATCTGCTTGTTCAAGTTCCCTGCATACAATTGAGGTGTCAACAGCTCAACGCAGGAGAATTGTAGCTGTGAAGATGCTGTGACTTTAAGAGGCGTATTTTGTTCTGAATTCTCTTCAGAGATTGAACGAGAGGCACCGAGCTAGCTAGTGAAGACCACTTGAGTAAACAGCTTGGGAAGCCTTGGGCTTTTTTAACAGCCTGAATGGGCATGGCCAGCTCTCACAGATTAGGATTTTTGGGTTTTAGTTTTTCAGTAACATCAGATGCTCTCATGGTCTCAATAGAGTTGGAAGGTTCAGTGAATGTCTGCTGGCTGCTACTCTCTCTGAATTTTCTCTTGATATTTTTTCCTCCTGGACTGCAGAACTGTATGTGCGAATCTGTGTCTGATTTTCCCTTTTTGCCAAGGGGTGTACTTATGTCATATTACTAGTTGAATACTAATAGGTACTGTGTCTATTATTTATTTAAGTTTTCCAATAGTCAATGTACTCTTTCTAAGAGCTGTTCTTCCTTTTGTTTAACTACAGTTTTTGAATAAATTGTGTTTTTTCTTCATGTCAAGTAGATTGACCAATCGAATTGCATCTGGGTCACGACACTCCATATTTGCCTTTGAAATAAGAAAACGTTAGAGTCTAGGCTACCTTCTTAAAGTATCCTGAGGGGCCTGGGTCTGGTCAGTAACAGTAGCCATGTAGGCCGACGTTTAGTTACATTCTGACCGGCTCTCCAGTGCTCAGCTTGGCAGCATTATTGAAGTTTTATCTTAACTTTGACACTCATACCTGTTTCTACTTCTGGCTGAAAGTAAGTTTTTTCACTATTGGAGGAATGGTTTGGGTGTAATAAGACTCTAGTGTCTGGACTGGACTATTTTCCATACCTTCTGCAGGCTTATTTCTCCACGTAAGATTGTTTTATATCAGTCTATGTTAGATTTGCTTGTTTTTTTTAATCTCTTTTGATTGTTTTTACATTGCTTTAGACTTTCCATTTATGGGAGATAGTGTGGAGATGATGTATTCTGTTGAATTTCCCAATCCTTTATGGAACGCCTGAACAGTTCATTCAAGAATTGGGGGTCATTTTCACTGATGACAATATTTAGAATGTAATAATGACCTGAGTGTTCATTCGGACTGTCTACAATTTCAGTCATGATTTGGAGATGCCATAGAGTCATAGAGATGTACAGCATGGAAACAGACCCTTCGGTCCAACCTGTCCATACCGACCAGATATCCCAACCCAATCTAGTCCCACCTGCCAGCGCCCAGCCCATAATCCTCCAAACCCTTCCTATTCATATACCCATACCAATTGTACCAACCTCCACCACTTCCTCTGGCAGCTCATTCCATACGCGTACCACCATCTGCGTGAAAAAGTTGCCCCTTAGGTCTCTTTTATATATTTCCCCTCTCACCCTAAACCTATGCCCTCTAGTTCTGGAGTCCCCAACCCCAGGGAAAAGACTTGTCTATTTACCCTATCCGTGCCCCTCATAATTTTGTAAACCTCTATAAGGTCACCCCTCAGCCTCCGACGCTCCAGGGAAAACAGCCCTAGTCTGTTCAGCCTCTCCCTGTAACTCAATCCTCCAACCCTGGCAACATCCTTGCAAATCTTTTCTGAACTCTTTCAAGTTTCACAACATCTTTCCGATAGGAAGGAGACCAGAATTGCACGCAATATTCCAACAGTGGCCTAACCAATGTCCTGTACAGCCACAACATAGCCTCCCAACTCCTGTACTCAATACTCTGACCAATAAAGGAAAGCATACCAAACACCTTCTTCACTATCCTATCTACCTGTGACTCCACTTTCAAGGAGCTATGAACCTGCACTCCAAGGTCTCTTTGTTCAGCAACACTCCCTAGGACCTTACCATTAAGTGTATAAGTCCTGCTAAGATTTGCTTCCCAAAAATGCAGCACCTCGCATTGACCTGAATTAAACTCCATCTGCCACTTCTCAGCCCATTGGCCCATCTGGTCCAGATCCTGTTGTAATCTGAGGTAACCCTCTTCGCTGTCCACTACACCTCCAATTTTGGTGTCATCTGCAAACTTACTAACTGTACCTCTTATGCTCACATCCAAATCATTTATGTAAATGAGAAAAAGTAGAGGACCCAACACCGATCCTTGTGGCACTCCACTGGTCACAGGCCTCCAGTCTGAAACCCTCCACCACCACCCTCTGTCTTCTACCTTTGAGCCAGTTCTGTATCCTAATGGCTAGTTCACTCTGTATTCCATGAAATCTAACCTTGCTAATGAGTCTCCCATGGGGAACCTTATCGAACGCCTTACTGAAGTCCATATAGATCACATCTACCGCTCTGCCTCATCAATCTTCTTTGTTACTTCTTCAAAAAACTCAATCAAGTTTGTGAGACATGATTTCCCATGCACAAAACCATGTTGACTATCCCAAATCAGTTCTTGCCTTTCCAAATTCATATATTTCCTGTCCCTCAGGATTCCCTCCAACAACTTGCCCACCACCGAGTTCAGGCTCGGTCACCAGTCTATAGTTCCCTGGCTTATCTTTACTGCCCTTCTTAAACAGTGGCACCACGTTTTCCAACCTCCAGTCTCCAGAACCTCACCTGTGACTATCGATGATACAAATATCTCAGCACCCTCTGTCTTCTACCTTTGAGCCAGTTCTGTATCCAAATGGCTAGTTCTCCCTTTATTCCATGAGATCTAACCTTGCTAATCAGTCTCCCATGGGGAACCTTGTCAAACGCCTTACTGAAATCCATATAGATCACATCTACTGCTCTGCCCTCATCAATCTTCTTTGTTACTTCTTCAAAAAACTCAACCAAGTTTGTGAGACATGATTCCCATGCACAAAGAAGGAAGCATATGTCAGGTCCAGACAGGATAGATCGAGTGAATCCTTAGAAGAGTTAAAGAAAGTAGGAGTATACCTAAGAGGGAAATCAGGAGGGCAAAAAGGGGACATGAGATAGTTTCGGCAAATAGAATTAAGGAGAATCTAAAGGGGTTTTACAAATACATTAAGAACAAAAGGGTAACTAGGGAGAGAATAGGGCCCCTTAAAGATCAGCAAGGCGGCTTTTGTGTGGAGCCACAGAAAATGTGGGAGATACTAAATGAATATTTTGCACCAGTATTTACTGTGGAAAAGGATATGGAAGATTTGGACTGAAGGGAAATAGATGGTGACATCTTGCAAAACGTCCAGATTACAGAGGAGGAAGTGAAACGGTTAAAAGTGGATAAATCCCCAGGACCTGATCAGGTGTACCCTAGAATTCTGTGAGAAGCTAGAGAAGTGATTGCTGGGCCTCTTGCTGGCCCCTCTCCCCCGTGAGAACATTCTGCACCCTCTCTGAGACATCCTTGATTCTGGCACCAGGGAAACAACACACCATTCTGCTTTTTCTCTGCTGGCCACAGAAACGTCTGTCTGTATCTCTGACTACAGAATCCCCAAACACAATTGATCTCTTGGAAGCCGACGTACCCCTCGTTGCATTAGAGCCAGTCTCAATACCAGAAACTTGGCTGTTCGTGCTACATTCCCCTGAGAATCCATCACCCCCTACATTTTCCAAAACAGCATACCTGTTTGAAATGGGTATAGCCACAAAAGACTCCTGCCCTAGGTGCCGACCTCTCTTACCCTTTCTGGAGTTAACTCAGGTTTGTGACTGTATCTGAGACTTTTCCCCCTTCCTATAACTGCCATCCATCATATACTGTTGCTGTTGCAAATTCCTCATCGCTTCTATTTGTCTCTCCAACCAATCCACTCGATCTGATAAGATTCACATCCAACAGCGTTTATGGCAGATATAATCCGCATTAACCCTTAAACTCTCTTTAAACTCCCACATCTGACAAGAAGTACATATCACTGCAAAGGCCATTTTTGCTCCTTCACAATCTACAGACCCAGAAAATCACACCGTCTTATTCCTCTACAAACACTGCCTCAGGTTAAATTAATAGCTATGGCTTATATTTTAAGTTTAATCAAGAGACTTATCTCCAAAAACATATAATCAAGAAAGTACCCACTGTACTCATTACTGCAGCCTCTCTCTTGGACAGACTTAAAACAACAATTAAGTTATCTGATTCTGTGCTGTGAACTTCGCCCAACAGTTCCTCCAAGATTAGCTGTGAACTTCACTGTTTGTTAATTTTCCCAAATGCACTCCGATGTCCAGCGATACACGAATTCAAACAGCAAAGGCTGAAACTGTGCAGGTTCTCTCTCTCTCTCTCCTGCACTGTCCTCACCATGTGCTTCCTTTTGTCTACTCTTCTCTTTCACCTCCATGGATGCTCTCCCAACTATATGTCCTCACTGAGCCTCACCAGTGCAGACTCTGCCATTTACTGCACTGGCCCAAACTCTCCTCCACCACAACAGCCATAGGTAGGCACTAGGACCGCCACATCGATGCATAAGCTGCTGGGAACCTGAACCCTCCTCCAACTTTGCTGCTGTTATGAAGATGTGGATGTACTGTACGTTTAAGAGGGTTAAAAGCTGGTAGAGCTACCTGACAGCACCAAGTGTTCTCAATAAGGTAACAATGTAACACTTGGTCGAAAGCTAAATTAGTTGGTTGCTTGGAAATGAAAAAAAGAGATTTGAATTAGGCTAATCTGTTTACATTATTTCTCGAAAAATACCAAATTCCAATCAAGTTTGAATTGAGTATATTGACAATCTTAAAAGCCATGACAGATTCCGATGCTTTGGGAGTATAAGACTGGGGAAAATTGAACAGTTGAGAGGAGAACTACCAAGCAGTGTGTTAAAAAGACTGCCTAAAAATAGCTCTGTTATCGATCAGTAGCCTTTGAAGCAGAATCCGTAAGAAGAAGGAAAGAAGACACAGGAAGATCCAAATAGAAGAACGGAAAACTGCCTGGTTTTGAGATAAAAAGCGTTGTTTTGTAAATCTTAATTGGGAGTTTTATTGGACTAGTATTATAGAAGGGAAGGTAAAATATAGGTTAGAGGAAGGAATTGTAAATAGTTGTTAGTTAATTATTCTCTGTTACTCTTCTAAGAAATAAAGTTGTTAATTTTTACTTTAAATAATTCTTGGCCTATTGAATTTTCATAGATTACTGCTTGGGATTAATCTTTCTGTGTTGCTGGCTTTAAATTAAGCAGGAGAGTTTATCCCGTGTCGTAACAGTTTGGGGCTCGTGTCCGTAATTTGAACTGGTTTAGACAGATTTGAATAGATTTGGGGGTACGAAAAGTCCCAGCAGATTTAAACACTATCAGGTTAGTGTCTGAGATCCCTAAATAAACCCTAGGTGAGACAATTTGTTTAATTTCGGTGACTTGGGGTTGATTAAATTAAAAGTGAGAGAAATGGCTCTTAAAATTGCTAAAGTGGTTCTGGGATTTGAAGATGTTTCTCAAATTTGCCAAGAAAGTTTAGAAGGAAAGAAAAAGACCATGCTTTTAGAATTAGCAAATAAGGTAGATTTGGGTTTAACCAAGGACAAAAGTAAAGCTGAAATTGTAAGGGAATTACTTAAACACTTAGATGTGTCAGAGAAACAGACAAGGGCAGTAGAGGTAGAAAAACTTAAATTACAATTGACGAAAATGAAGTTAGAAGATAAACAAAGGGAGAGGGAAAGGGAAAGAGAGAGAGAAGAAAGAGAAAGAGAAAGAGAGAGAGAAGAGAGGGAGAGAGAGGAAGAAGAGAGAAGGTTCTGAACCGAGCAAAAAGAGAGAATTTGATCTTGAGAAGTTGTGACTTAGTCAGCAAAGTCAAGTTAACAGGATGGAGATTAAAAGAGAAAGTTAAAAATCACACAACACCAGGTTATAGTCCAACAGGTTTAATTGGAAGCACACTAGCTTTCGGAGCGACACTCCTTCATCAGGTGATTGTGGAGGGCTCGTTCGTAACACAGAATATATAGCAAAAATCTGCAGTGTGATGTAACTGAAATTATACATTGAAGAATTGGTTGTCTGTTAAGCCTTTCATCTGTTAGAATACAGTGATAGTTTCACTTCTTTCATGTGTAAATCACAAAACCCTTTTTTTAAAAGTTGCATTCTCGGGTTAGCTGATAACAATGGTGATAGCTAGACAATATGTTGAAGGTGTTAGTCCCCTTCTACACCTTCAACATATTGTCTAGCTATCACCATTGGTCTGAGGATTTATGGGTAACGCTAGTTCAGACTAAACTGGTAGGCAGAGCTAGTGAGGTATTTGCTGCACTGTCAGATGAGGGGTCAAGAGATTATGAAGAGGCTAAACAGGCTATTTTAAGTTCTTATGAATTGGTATCAGAAGCATATACAGAGGAACCTCGATTGTCCGAATATCAATTATCTGAATTTTGGATTATCCGAAGAAGATTTCAAGGTCCCGAAAGAAACATTACATCAAAGAAGTGTTTCCAGCAATGATCATGTCTTTTGTTTACAGTGATTAAAAATGAACTCAGCTTACTGAAATGCTGCTGAGAACAGTCCTGGACATCGATGGGAGCCCAGGCACCGTCTCCAAATGACTGACCTCCCACTTTCTCTCTCTCCCCACACACTTTCCCTGGAGTTCTACACAGGGGTGAACCCTAAACCCCCCTCCCCGCTTCCCCAGATAATCTCTCCAACATTGTCCTGTACATGGCAGAGGTTGAACCTGTCAAAAAGTTTCAGTAATAAGTTATGTGTGTGGCTGCATGTGAATGTGCTATTTGGAGACTCACCCCCTTCCAAAGGCAGCTGCAGTCTTGCTGTTGGCGTCTAGTCTGACTATCCTGGAGTGGGGGGGAGGGGGGGAACTGATGGGGGAGGCAGGGGCGGAGGTGGGGGTATGGATGGTGGGTGGGCGCAGATGAGGGGACAGGGTGGGGGCAGAAACGGGTGCAGGGGGGGCCTCTGTGCAGTGTGCTGCTGCCTACTCTCCTGAACAGGGAGCAGACTTAGCAAGTGCTTGCTGTGTCAATCCCATTGAACTGATTGGGTGGGTTGGAGAGGTTTCAGCGATGCTTCAGAATCTTCCACCGCAGAATCAGATCCTGAGACAGAGAGAGGGTGCAAGGCAAGCAGAGAGAGGATAAAGGAAACTTCAGAAAACTCCGAGCCCCAGAGGAGAGGCATTTAATCAATTAACTGAATAATCAATTATCCAAATGAAATAGTGCCCACCCATCTCGTACGAATAATCAAGGTTCCTCTGTAGACAGCAGTTCATAAACACAAAGAAGGAACCAGATCCGACTTATGTTGAGTTTGAAAGAATTAAACAGTCAATTTGATCGATAGGTATGAGCTTTGAAAATAGATAAGACCTTTGAGGGTCTAAGAGAGATTATTCTGCTCGAAGAGTTTAAAAACTCACTTCCAGAGATGGTAAGAATTCACGTGGAGGAACAGAAAGTTCAGGAAGTGAGAAAGGCAGCAGAATTAGCAGATGAGTACATGTTGGTGCATAAGACAAGTTTCCGGCCAGAATTTTGTCCTGTGAGGGATAGAAGTTGGGAGAAGGGGAGATCCTACACTACGAAACCAAGAGTAGACAGCGCTGGTAAGAGTTTACCTCAGGATAAAAAAGAAGCCCGAGGGTGGGCAGAAGGTGAAAGGACTCAGGTGTTTCCACTTTGGTAAAGTGGGACACATAAAGTCACAGTGCTGGTCGTTAAAGAATGGCATTGTGGGAAAAGATGTGGTAAAAGAAGCTAAGCCAGTGGCAATAGTGAAGGTAGTAAAGGAGGCCCCAAGAAGAGCCGAGGTGCTGCAGGAGAGTGCACAGCCTTGGCAGGGGCTGGGAATGGAGTTAGTACCTGATCTCTACAACGAATTCACCTCTGTGGGTAAAGTTTACTCTGAAAGAACAGGGAGAGGACAAGAAGTTATAATTTTGAGAAATACTGGATCTAACCAGTCGCTGATAGTAAGGGATGAGCGAATATGCACTCTTTCTGATCTGTTACCCGAGAGTGTGGTAATTTGTGGGACAGATGGACAGAAATTTAGCATTCCTCTATGTAAGATCAGGTTGGACTGGGGAATTTACCGTAGGACTGATCAACAGAGTGTCAGTTCCAGGAATTCAGTTTGTTCTTGGGAATGATTTGGCAGGATCCAAGGTGGGACTAACATCCCTTGTTGTGGAGAAGCCCAAGGAAGACCAAGAAACCGAGGACTGAAAACAGAAATATCCTGGTATTTTCCCAGACTGTGTGGTAACTGGATCCCACTATCATAAGTCACAACATGAAGGGAAATGGAATAGAGAAAGATGAAGGAGTCGAGGTTCAGTTAGCAGATACCCTGTTGGCGTAATGGTGCAGGAAAAACCTGAACAGGCAGAGGGTCAAACAGGAATGTGTAGTCCTGAAAGGCTAAGGGACTTGCAACAGCAAGACAAGATAATAAAGGATATATATGTGAATGCATACTCTGAAAAGGAGGCAGAGAACATTCCGGAGGATTATTTTCTGAAAGATAGAAGTAGAGACCACGGCAGGTTAGTGAAGAGGAGAAGTGGGCCAGAGTGCACCAGATTGTGTTGCCAGTAGCATACAAACAGGAGGTGTTCCGTGTGGCACATGAACTACCTGTAGGAGGTCACCTCGAGGTACGAAAGACTCAGGCTGAGGTACAAAAACATTTTTATTGGCCTGGAATGCACAAGGAAATGGTTAACTTTTGTCGTAGGTGTCATACATGCCAAATGGTGGGTAAGCCACAGGCAGTAATAAAACCAGCCCCTTTGTTGCCAATTCCCACATTTGAGGAACCTTTCACGTGGGTTATAATTGATTGTGTAGGTCCCCTCCCGAGAACTAAAACTGGGAACCAGTACTTGTTAACCAGAATGGATGTGTCTACCAGATTTCCGGAGGCAATTCCATTACGGAGTATTGAGACAAAAAGGGTGATAGAGGAGTCGTAGCTTTCTTCACACAGTATGGGCTACCCAGAGAGATTCAGTCGGACCAAGGGTCAAATTTTACTGCTAGGCTGTTTCAGGAGATTATGGATAGCTTAGGTATACAGCACTTTAAACCCAGTGTGTAGCATCCTGAATCCTAGGGAGCTTTAGAAAGGTGATATCAGACCATGAAGACCGTGTTGACAGCATACTATCAGGATTACCCGAATGATTGGGATAAAGGCATCCCATTCATATTGTTTGCCATTAGAGATTCCCTAAATGAATCTACTCTGTTCACTCACTTTGAGATAATATTCAGGCATGAAATGAGAGGCCTTTTGAAATTAATTAAAGAAAGTCAGAGATCTCACACTTAGATTATGTATTGGAGGTCAGGGAGAGGTTAAATCGAGTTGGTGAATTAGCTAAATAGCACCTAAAGCAAGCACAGTGTAGAATGAAGCAGGTGGCAGATAAAAACTCTGAGACTCGGACGTTTTCCCAAGGGGATGACATGTTAGTGTTGTTACCAGTGATAGGAGATCCCTGCAAAGCCAGGTTTAGTGGTCCCTATCAAATTGAGAAAAAGTTGAGTCAGGTGAACTATTTAGTAAAGATGCCAGATTGAAAAAAAGGTATTGGGTATGTCATGTGAACATGTTGAAACTATATTACAATAGACAGAAAGAACTGGAGAAACAGGTGGCACAGCGCCTGAGACCCGGGTTCAATTCCCGCCTCAGGCGACTGACTGTGTGGAGTTTGCACGTTCTCCCCGTGTCTGCGTGGGTTTCCTCCAGGTGCTCCAGTTTCCTCCCACAGTCCAAAGATGTGCAGGTCAGATGAATTGGCCATACTAAATTGACCGTAGTGTTAGGTAAGGGGTACATATAGGGGTATGGGTGGGTTGCGCTTCGGCGGGTCAGTGTGGACTTGTTGGACCGAAGGGCCTGTTTCCACACTGTAATGTAAACTAAACTAATCAAGGTGTTAGTTACTGGCCCACAGAGTGAGGAATCAAATTCAGGTGACGTGGATTTTGATGTGCCTTAAAATTAATTAAAAATGAAGAAGTCCTTGAGGAGTGGGATAGGTTAGTAAGCTGTCTGCCTCAGGAGCACAGAACGCAGTTGAAAGATTTGTTACTGCAGTACAAGGACATATGTAAGAATCAAATGGGGAGGACTAATGCTATTGTACATGAAATAGACATAGGGAATACTGCTCCGATAAAACAACACCACTATTGGCTTAATCCTTTCAAAGCCAGACAGGTCCAGATCAAGATGGAGGCCATGCTCGACGAGGACATCATCAAACCAAGCCAGAGCGAGTGGAGTTCGCCGATCGTCTTAGTTCCCAAACCGGACGGGACTCAACAGTTCCACGTGGATTATCGGAAGGTCAATGCTGTTACAACATTGGACTCCTATCCAATTCCTAGATTGGAGGACTGTATCGAGAGAGTCGGACAAGCCTGTTACATCACCAAGTTGGATTTACTGCGTGGTTACTGAAAAGCACCTTTATCAGAACCAGCGTTTGTAACCCCAAATGGGCTATCAGTTTAAAGGGATGCCCTTTGGAATGAAGAATGTGCCCGCCACATTCCAAAGACTCAAGAACAGGTTAACAAACTGTGCAGTCTATTTGGACGATGTAGTGATCTTTAGTAAGTCCTGGAAAGATCACATGGTACAGTTGGCAGAGCTCTTTGAACAACTACGAGATGCAAAACTGGTGATAAACTTAAATGAAACCGATTTCGCGAAAGCAGAGGTGATGTTCTTGGGACGTAACACTGTCATGGAAGGTTGACCCCACGGAACGCAAAGACGAAGGCCATCGAGGAATTTCCACGACCCACCTCGAAGAAAGAGGTGCTTCAATTCTTAGGACTCAGCGGACTCTATCGGAAGTTTGTTACAAACCTCAGCAGTGTAGTGGCCCCGTTAACCGATTTGCTGAAGAAGAGCATAAAGTTTCGGTGGACAGAACCACGCCAGGAGGCATTCGACCATTTGAAAGTAATATTAACCACCAAATCAGTTTTAGCTCCACCAAACTTTTCAAAACCATTTAAAGTCGCCATCGATGCTAGTGACATTGGAGTTGGAGCTGTGCTCCTACAGGACGATGAGGATGGGATTGAGCTGCCGGTTGGTCACTTTTCAAAGAAGGTCAACATCCACCAGAGGAAATACTCCACAATCGAAAAGGAACCTTTGTGTTTGGTGCTGGCCTTACAACATTTTAATGTGTATGTCACAAACAATGTGTCGAAATGGTTGTGTTCACGGATCACAATCCGCTTACATTCTTAGAATGCTTTAAAGACAAGAATATGAGACTATTTCATTGGAGTCTTACGTTACAGACTTTTAATTTAAAAATCATACATGTTGCGGGTCGTAAGAAAGAAATCGCAGCTGTGTTATCTGATGGATTTAACTGATGGAGTTCAGGTGAACGTATGTTAAAGTTATCTGTATGACAGGGTAATGTGTTTAAAAGTAGAGAAAAAATGAAGCCATCTTTTCATTATGATGTTTCATTTTTTTCTTGGGGGGGAATTGTTATGAAGATGTGGGTGTACTGTACCTTTAAGAGGGTTAAAAGCTGGTAGAGCTACCTGACAGCACCAAGTGTTCTCAATAAGGTAACAATGTAACACTTGGTCGAAAGCTAAATTAGTTGGTTGCTTGGAAATGACAAAAGAGATTTGAATTAGGCTAATCAGTTTACATTATTCCCTGAAAAATACCAAATTCCAATCAAGTTTGAATTGAGTATATTGACAATCTTAAAAGCCAATGACAGACTCCAATGGTATCTAGATCTATGTGTTTGTTTATGGCGTTGTGGTTGGAGTGCCAGGCCTCTCGGAATTCTCTGGCATGTCTTTGCTTAGCATGTCCCAGGATAGATGTGTTGTCCCAGTCGAAATGGTGGTTTTGTTTCCTCGTGTGTAGGGCTACGAGGGAGAGAGGGTTGTGTCTTTTTGTGGCTAGCTGGTGTTCGTGTATCCTAGTGGCTAACCTTCTTCCTGTTTGTCCTACATAGTGTTTCTAAAAGACATGCCAGAGAATCCCTAGAGGCCTGGCACTCCAACCTCAGAAGCCTTTCACCACTGCCAGCTTATTGGAGATATTTACTCACTGGAGTTAGAAATATAATTCACGGATGGTTTGAAAGGTGGCCATTGGCCCTTAATCTATATCAGCAGCTGAAGAACTATCTCGCCCCATGCCACTTCCCAGGTCCTGGGCCAGAACTTTGTGGGATCCGGCCCCTCACGAACACATCCACGTACTTTTACAATGTGATGGTGTGTGTGTCTGTGCCTCGACCATTGAGTCAGGAAGGAAATTCCAGACCACATCACCATCTGGTAAAAATATATTCCCCTCCCAATGTCTCTCTGATCCTTTTACCAATTACCGTCACAGCATGCTCTGTGGTTTAATTACCTCTCTGCTAATAGGTCATGAGTGATATGCGTTCCACAAGCAGAGATCACTAAAATCAATGGCATTGAAATAAGTGTGACAGGAGACTTGGAGAAGCTTAAAAAACACTGAGCAAAACCAGTGATAGGTGATATTCATCATTTTATACACCTCTATGAATATTCCATTAAAAGTGATTGAAAAGTTATTTAACATTATATACCTGTATCCCAGTATTAGGTACACTCTTCGCCCACATCATATTCTCTGTGTCTGTCACTCAGTGTGCTGTGATGTTTAGTTTATTGAGCACTATTCGAATCATTAACAATAGCAGCTTAAAGTGAGTGGTATACCATGGTCCACTTGGTCACAGAATATTCAAAGGATTCAATTCCAATTCTTAGCCTTTCAGATTCGGTGTCCATAAAGGTTTGTGTGCTGGACACAATTTCTTGCTGTTGTTTTTGTGGTTTACAACGCGTGCTGCCTGGATAATAATCACCCCCACCTCAGATACTGGAACATCGAAAAAGGAGCAGACCATTAACCCTTTAAGCCTGTTTTAATGTTGAGTTTAATGATAGGTGATTGATAACATGTCAATTGCTTCTGCTTATTTTCTCTGACTCCTTCACCAACACAAATCCACTTGATGGCAGGTTTGCAAGTGTCCAATATCTACTACTGACTTTTGCAGACCCTGACCCAAATTTTTGTGAGAAAAGGACGTCCTAAATTCACGAACGAACTTCAGCAGAGTTGGATAATGGACTGTCAGAGAGAGCTTGCAGACGGATTATGGCAATGTGTGAGGTTAGGACATAGAGCAGTACAGCACAGGAATGGGCCCTTCACTAATGACACCAAATTAAACTAATCCCTTCTGCCTGCCCTTGGTCCTTATCTCTCCATTCCTTGCATATTCATGTGCTTATCTAAAAGTCATTTAAATGTCCCTATCGTATCTGCTTCCACCATCACCCCTGGCAGCATGTTCCAGACTTATACTACTCTGTGTAAAAAAACTGCCCCTCACATTTCCTTTGAACTTTTGCCTCTCTGCCTTAAATGCATGTGTTCTAGTTTTAGACATCGAGAGTATGGTGCTGGAAAGGCACAGCATGTCAGGCAGCAGATGGAGCAGGAGAACCATTCCTGTTGAAGGGCTTGTGCCAGAAACGTTGATTCTCCTGCTCCTTGGATGCTGCCTGACCTGCTGTGCTTTTCCAGCAACACACTCTCGACGCTGATCTGCAGCATCTGCAGTGCTCACTTTCTCCTAGTTTTAGATATTTCAACCCTGGGACGGTCCATGACAGATACGTGTGCTGTACCTTAACAATAGATCTCCAGGCAGGGGCAGCTATAAGGACCTGCACCAGATTTCACTCTTAAAAATATTCTAATTTTAAGGTTACGACCTCGTATTCTGGATTCCTCGGCATCCACACAGTTCAATCCCTAAATCAGTTTAAATACCTTGAGTAGGTCACTGCACAACTATTGGAACTCAAGTGGATAACAGCACCTCACGCAACCTTCACCCAGAATCGAACACTTTCAGCCTGTAATGATGTGGTTTGAGATGGGGATATCCACCATCTATTGGGCAGGAGTAAATGTCGTTTTACTCACTTGCACACTGCACTCCAGGATCCGTTAGTCTTCTCATGTGACCACTCCTGGTTACTGTCAGGAGAGATGGACCCACTGGCTCTTCTGGTGGGTCTTGTGTTATTATTTAGCCTTCAGCCATACGTTGATGTACTTGAGATGTGGAGGTGCGAGTGTTGGACTGGGATGGACAACACCATATTTTACTCCAACAGGTGTATTTGGAAGCACTAGCTTTCAGAGCTGCACTCCAAAATCTTGTGCAGCTGTTGGACTACAACCTGGTGTTGTGTGATATATTTGAGGACACACTTCAATAAACATCAACACAGCTACGTTCTCCCTAGTCTATAATTTGTTCTGAAGAAAGGTCTCTGGCCTTGAATCATCAACTCTGTTTTCTCTCCAGAGATGATGCCAGACCTGTTGAGTTTTTCCAGCAACTTCTATTTTTCTCTGAAATGTGTGGATTCACTGGCCTTAGCAAAGCTGTAAACACTGCATTTTAAAAACTCTGATGAGGTGGATATTTTTAAATGATACGAAGCCCATGGTGTTAGGGGCAAGGTACTGGCATGGATAGAGGATTGACTGACTGACAGAAGGCAGGGAGTCAGGATAAAGGGGACTTTTTCAGGATGGCAGCCGGTGGGTGACTACTGGAGTTCTGCAGGGGTCAGTGTTGGGACCATAACTGTTCACGTTATACATTAACCATCTGGATGGAGGAGCTGAGGGCATTGTTGCTAAGTTTGCAGATGACACAATGTGAGGTGGAGGGATAGGTAGTGTTGAGGAAGTGAGGAGGCTGCAGAAGGACTTAAGCAGGACAGGAGAGTGGGCAAAAAGTAGCAGATGGAACACAATATGGGAAAGTGTGAGGTTATGCACTTTGGTCAGAAGAATAAGGCATCGACTTTTCTAAATGGAGAAAGGCCTCAGAAATGCTCGGTACTTAGCACTGCTTCTTCACAGTGCCAGGAACCCAGGTTCGATCCCAGCCTCGGGTGACTGTGTGGAGTTTGCACATTCTCCCTGTGTCTGCATGGGTTTCCTCCGGGTGCCCCAGTTTCCTCCCACAGTCCTAAGATGTGCAGGACAGGGTGAATTTGGCCACGCTAAATTGCCCGGAGTATTCAGGGATATGTAGGTTAGGTGCAATAGTGAGGGGTAAATGTAAGCTAATAGGGGAGGGGAATGGGTCTGGGCGGGGTTACTCTTTGGAAGGTTGGTGTGGGCTTGTTGGGTCAAATGACCTGTTTCCACAGTGTAGCGATTCTATGAAATCTGAAACACAAAGGGACTTAGAATTAGAATTAGGAATCCTAATTCAGGATTCTTGTAAGGTTAAGATACAGTTTCAGTTGGCCGTTAGGAAGGCAAATACAATGTGAGCATTCATTTCAAACAGTTAGTATACACAAGAGCAGGGACGTACTGCAGACACTATGAGGCTCTGCTCAGGCCACATTTGGAATATAATGAGCAGCTTTGGACCCCATATCTAGGGAAGGACGTGCTGGCATTGGAGGGTATCCAGGACGAGGTTTACAAAAATGATCCCGGGGATGGAATGCTAGACATATGGGGAGTGGTTCAGGATTCTGAAAATGTACACAATGGAATTTCGAAGGATGAGGGGATCTAAATGGAACTTACAGAATACTGAGAGGCCTGGATAAAGTGAACTTGGAGAAGATGTTTCCACTCATAGGAGAGACAAGGACTCGAGGGTACGGTCTCAGAGTGAGGGGATCACCCTTTAGAACTGAGATGAGGAGGAATTTCTTCAGCCGGAGGGAGGTGGCTCTGTGGAACTCATTGCCGCAGAGGGCTGTGGAGGCCAAGTCATTGAGCGCATTTAAGACAGAGATAGACAGGTTCTTGATTAGTAAGGGGGTTGTCAAGAGTTATGGGGAGAAGGCAGGAGATTGGGGTTGAGAAACATGTCAGCCATGATCTAATAGTGGAGTGGACTGGATGGGCAGAGAGACTTAAGAAAGACATGAGGGGCTAATTTTTTACACAGAGGATGGTTCGCATGTGGACTTAACATCCTGAGGTGGATGTGTGTACAATTACAACTTTTAAAAGACACTAAGATAAGTATATGAATAAGAAAGATTTGGAGGGATATAGGCCAGGAGCAGGAAGGTGGGACAAGTTTTGTTTGGGATTATGGTCTGTTACGACACAAGGTAAACTCTCCTGCTTAATTTAAATCAGCAACACAGAAAAGATTTATCCCGTGCAGTAATCTGTGAAAATTCGAGAGGCCAAGAGTTTTTTTAAGTAAAAGTAACAACTTTATTTCTTAAAGTATTACAGAGAATAATTAACTAATAATTAACTAACAACTAAGGGCGGCACGGTGTCTCAGTGGTTAGCACTGCTGCTTCACAGCACCAGCATACCAGGTTCGATTCCAACCTCGGGTGACTGTCTGCATAGAGTTTGCACATTCTCCCCGTGTCTGCGTGGGTTTCTTCTGGGTGCTCCAGTTTCCTCACACAGTCCAAAGATGTGCAGGTTAGGTGAATTAGCCTTGCTAAATTGCCCATAGAGCTAGGTGCATTAGTGAGAGGGAAATGGGTCTGGGTGGCTTACTCTTCGGAGGGTTGGTGTGGACTTGTTGGGCCAAAGGGCCTATTTCCACACTGTAGGGAATCTAATTTATTTACAACTCCTTCCTCTAACCTATCTTTTACATTCCATTCTATAATACTAGTCCGATAAAACTCTAATTAAGATTTACCAAAATTCAACTTTTCAAAAACCAGCCAGATGTTGAATTTTCTTTTCTCCTTCTTAGGGCTTTCTGCTTCATGGGTCACAGATCGATAAAGGGACCTTTAAGCAAGCTCTTTTCCGGGCAGTCTGCATGTGTTGGTGGCCTGGCAGTTCTCCTCCCAACTGTTCAATTTTCCCTGGTCTTATATCCCCAGAGCATCGGATTGTGACATTGGCTTTTAAGATTGTCAATATACTAATTTCAAACTTGATTGGAGTTTGGTATTTTTCGGGGTATAATTTAAACTGATTGGTCTAATTCAAATCTATTTTGTTGTTTCCAGGCAACCAACTAATTTAGCTTTCGACCAAGTATTACATGGTTACCTTATTCAGAACACTTGGTGTTGTCAAGTAGTTCTGCTATCTTTTAACTCTCAAAGGTACAGTACACCCACATCTTCATAACAGGTCGGCATGGACTGAAGGATCTGTTTCTGTGCTGTATCACTCTATAACTCTATGAGGTTTTCATCATTGATTGTATATTCAGAGGATGGGATGTGTAGGTCAGACAGAAGGTGGCGAATGCTGATGTCAATGTTGCATGTAGCCATTGTGATATGGTCTGTATAAATATCCTGTCGTTTACTGGGAAAGAGAGTGTCCTAGAGACCACTCTCACATTGCATTGGTAAGGAACTCCGGATAAAGATGAGTTTGTGCTGCTGAACATGAGACATAGACACCTTTTTAAAATCCCCCTCCAACAGGTCATTTTAGAACAAAAATGGCACCCATTGCGCAGAGTAAATAGACACCCTGTGTAACCAGCTGTTATGCATGTTCAGTTCCTGCATCCACTTTAAATGTATATCATTTAATTGATGGTTCTCTCCTCATTCCAAGGTGCATCACTGTGCTGCTTTGCATAAAATATCGAATACATACACATGCTGATATTGTTCTTCTGAATCCCTTTTCACTATTAACCGTGTTTTCAAGTTTTACGTGAGCGTTGAAATTAGGTCTGGAGACATGGATAAAGGAGAGCAGTCATGCTGGTACCAGTCCCAGGGGACACCATCACTGCACAATTCACTCAGTCTGAAATCTAACCATTCATCAGAACTGCCCATCCTTTCACCAGTTGTAGCTCTGTGCCAGCATTGCTCTGATGTGCTTTGATATTGCTATCATGCAGGATCAAAGTCTTTTTGAACGTCCAGGTACTTAACACTAATTATGCGACCCTGATCAATGCTCTCTATTACATCAGCAGAGCGCTCGATCAGACACAATTTATCTTTAAAGAAATCTATGCCAGCCATCGTTTATCAACACATATCCTTCCATTGAGCTTTAGGGAGAGGCTGAACAGGCTGGGGCTATTTTCCCTGGAGCGTCAGAGGCTAAAGGGTGACCTTATAGAGGTTTATAAAATCATGAGGGACATAGATAGTGTAAATAGACAAGGTCTTTTCCGCAGGGTAGCAGAGTCCAAAACTAGAGGGCATAGGTTTCAGGTGAGAGGGGAAAGATTTAAAAGGGACCCAAGGGGCAACTACTTTCATGCAGAGGGTGGTACGAGTATGGAACGAGCTGCCAGAGGAGATAGTGGAGGCTGGTACAATTACAGCATTTAAAAGGCATCTGGATGGGTATATGAATAGGAAGGGTTTGGAGGGATATGGTCCAAGTGCTGGCAATTGGGACTAGATTAATTTAGGATATCTGGTTGGTATGGACGATTTGGACTGAAGGGTCTGTTTCCGTGCTGTACAACTCTGTCTCTGAGACAAGTGAGAGAAGAGTAGGTGTCGTGCTAACATCAAATTTCAACAGTGATGGCAGGCCTTTTCTGGCCATGAAGACAATCAAACGTAACGGTGCTACAGGGTTTGAATTCTGCTTACACAATTCAGGCAGCACGGTGGCTCAGTGGTTTGCAGCAGGGACCTGGGTTCAATTCCCACCTCAGGCAACTGTCTGTGTGGATATTGCACATTCTCCCCGTGTCTGCGTGAGTTTCCTCCGGGTGCTCCGGTTTCCTCCCACAGTCCAAAGATGTGCAGGTTAGGGTGAATCGGTCATGGATAAATGTAGGGGAATGGGTCTGGGTGGGTTGCTCTTCGGAGGGTCAGTGTGGACTTGATGGGCTGAAGGGCCTGTTTCCACACTGTAGGGAATCTAATCTAAAACTCCATGGAATTGCCATATTGTGTGAATTCAGACCAGGTTTCAGTTCAAAGGTGCAGTGCAATCGGCTAAAATCTTCCTCCAGCCGCTGAGTGCAAATGAATGGGACTGTGAATGTACCCCTTGGTCTTGAAATCCCCCATCCTCAGGAAAAGACAACTACCATTAACTCTATCTATACCCCTCATTGTTTTATAAACTTCTATAAGGTCACTCCTCAACCTCCTACACTCCAGTGAAAGAAGTCCCAGCCTCTCCTTATAACTCAAACCTTCCATAACCGGCAACATCCTGGTAAATCTCTTCTCCAGCTTAATCATATCCTTCCTATAACAGGGAGACCAGAACTGGACACAGTATTCCAAAAAAGACCTCACCAATGTCCTGTATAACCTCAACATGACATCCCAACTCCGATACTCAAAGGTCTTACCAAGGAAGGCAAGTGTGCCAAAGGACATTTTAACCACCTTGTCAATATGTGACGCAAGGTAGTTTGCGTGTAGAATGAACTTCCTGAGGAAGTGGTGGGTGTGGGTACAGTTACAACATTTAAAAGACATTTGGATAAGGACATGAATAGGAAAGGTTTGGAGGGATATGGGCCAGCAGCAGGCAGGTGGGACTAGTTTAGTTTGGGATTATGGTCGGCATGGACTGATTAGGCCGAAGGGTCTGTTTCCATGCTGTGTGACTCTATGGTGGAGAATGAGGGAAATTCAGGGGATGGGGCCTACCACTGCCTCATTGTCACGGTCAACCCTCATCTGCCTTATTCCCCTTGTCCGACAGTTACCCCATTCTCTGCCCCACTGGTGGCACTTCCCACCTTGGCACTAACATGCAGCTATATTGGGTTGGCGCTACCCAAAAGTATTCCATGCACAATCAAAAATACAAACAGGGAAGGCAGGGATCGGGTTCATGGGAACTACGTGTCATCTCTGACCTCCAAATGCTTAATTGCTTCACTTACCATTAAGCAACTTCAAGTTATTCAAGTCAGGAAACAGGTCTCCTTGCCTGCCCTTGAATATCTCAGCAGGCACTTCACTGATCAATATGAATCACACAAGCCTTGGGATTGGCATTTTAATTGATATTGCAATAGTGACTACTCAGTAGCTGAATACTAACACAGGCTGATCATTCAGGCAGCTTAACTCTGTGCTTCAGTGCTGCTTATAATATCTGCAAATCTACTGCAGGAGAGTTACCAAGTTACCACTGTGTATTGCAAGTATCTATATTAAAAAACAGGTTACATTTGTATAGTGCCTTAACATGGTAATTAACTCCCAAGGTGGTTGACAAAAGCAAAATGAGATCAAAACTGATATGAAGGCAAAAAGGAGACGTAAACATAGGTGACTAAATACTTGATTATGGAGATATTGTGGGAGGGAGAGAGGTGGAGAGGCAACAAGGTTTTAAGGAGGGAATTTCAGAGATAAGAGCCCGGACAGCAGAAAGTGTCATTTAAGTGATCAATTTTTGGAGGAAGGACAGATTTGGAAAAGTGCAGAATTCACAGAGTGTTCTACACCTGGAGGGGTAATAATGGAAATGGGAAGGGATGATGCCAGAATGCGATTTGAATCAAAGAGAAAGAATTTTAAAATCGAGCTGCTAGTGGAAGGTTAATGGGGTGTCATTGAGTCTCGGTGAGAGCAAGAAGCAATGTTTTGATTTTTTTTTCCTCTTCGCCCACTCTACCGCCTAACTGCGGTAATGCTTATTTTTTTCCCCAGCACCCATGTTGTGTGTGTGCAAGTGTGAGACACAGTGAAAGACACAAAGTGTACAGATCTTCATTCAATTCCAGGAAGAGAGGTCAGTGACAAGCAATGCCCTTCTCGTCAAAGGGCAATGCTGCATGATCAAAAATGTGAAGGGGAGGAGCAATGTTTTGAATGAGCTTACAGAGGGTAAATGATTGGCTGTCAGCCATGGGTCCATTAGAAGACTCCAGCATTGGGGTAATGAGACCCTGTATTAGGAATTGTAGCAATTGATGGAATCGGTCGAATGCACACTGCATGTGTCCACTGCAGGCTGCAGAGAGTTATCAGCTAGCTATAGTGTTCATGTGAAACTCTGTGAATGTAGAACACATTCTGAATGGGCTTGAGCAATGCCAACACACTCATGCTCTATAGGTGGCATTCCGTTTCCATGGCACCTCTCAGACTTCCAACACGGATCATCACCCGTTGAAACTGTGTCTGTTCAAAATATAACCTTTTCTCTTAATTCTATTTTTATAACGATAATGTAAAAGAATATAATGGCACACCGAGGTACTGGCTATCATTAAGCCAATCTTCTTGCCTCGCGTCTTATGGGGAATTGTAATGCTCTCACCATAACTCCTGATCTTGATCCACTCAGGGATAACTTGCAGCACAGAACAAGGCACATACGCAAGACACTAAATTGCTCGGCCAAGTGACCACTGATAAATGAAGAGCTTTGTCAATATTCCCTTGAAAAGAACTGAAGCTGAAATAGCATGCACGCTGCAGATGTACTGTCATTGCCAGCACATCTAAACTCTAACATGCTGTTTGCTACAGCATTGAGGATGGATAGCCACGTAGGTTGAAATGATTTTCTGCGCCACATCATCGGTTTCTGTGGACCTGAACTGGCCGAGCAACAACGTGCAATGCTTGAGATTCTCCCTCAGGTACCTCATTCTATATTTCGTACCATCCTTTATATTATTTTCCGTGATAAGCAACGGCCAAAATATTCATTTCTCTGACTGGCTGACAACACGCATTTAAAATACCTCATGAATGTGCAAATATAAATGTGCCCCATCGCCCCAGACTTCGCCAACTGTCAAGCTGCTGATTCAGCTGAGTTGCTCCCATTTCCTTGAAACAGTGTGAGACAGACATCAGATAGACTTCAGTTCTGCTCTGCTCTGCTGAATTAGTCTACAAAGAAGTAAAACACGATTTAATTCTGTTAGTTGTGGAGAAGATTTATCAAGACATTCACACAGTCAGTGGGCGGTTGTTTTTACGGTCAAGGTCACCCCAAGATGGTTTTCCACTGGGTAGGGTGAGGAGTTGGAACAAATATCCCGATTATTTATTAAAGGATAGAAACAGCAAAGCACTTTTCATTGCGTCTCACCTTACCAGCTCCAGTTTCAGAGGATCTCCCACTTCAAAACATCAATTTTATATCAGTATTATCAAAAACAGATTTAAAAACAACTCTAAGGCATATAAAGTCATAGAGTCATACAGCACGGAAACAGACCCTTTGATCCACACCGACCAAAATCCCGAACTAAACTAGTCCCACCTGGCCCACAACCCTCCAAACCTTTCCGATTCATGTACCTTTTTAAATGTATTTTTAAAAGTTGTAATTGTACCCATGTCCACCACTTCCTCAGGAAGTTCACTCCACACCCTCTGTGGAAACAATTTGCCCCCTGGGTCTTTTAAAAATCTCTCTCCTTTCACCTTAAAAATGTGCCACTTAGTCTTGAAATCCTCTACCCTGGGGAAAGGACATCCGCCATTAACTCTATCTGTACGTCTCATTATTTTATAAACGTCTATAATCGATGTATATTTAGATTTAGAGTCATGGTAACAGGCTCTTCGGCCCAACACATTTAGTATAGTTAGTCAGAAACATATCAGACAACTGAACAAAGATAGCTGTTAACATCACGTGACTGCATCTAGCAGTATACTTCCGGAACCTTCTACAGAAATCAAAGTTGACTGGACAATCAGTGTCTCATGTACTGCCTGAAAGGACTGGAATGCTAACTATTATGTTATAAATTGCTGCAGAGACCAATTATCTTCCAGGTATCCAATAGCATTACAAGGTATGATATCCTGGAAGAAAATATTAATGACATTCCACTTAGCTTCTGAGAAGGGTGGTGGAAAATAGACCATCAGCAACGCTAACCTTTATCTCAATAGTACCTGTTCTACTTAACTTGAAGGAGGTAGGAAACTTGGTCACATGATTCTTACAGTACTGAACTTTTAATTACACAATTTTGAGATTATTTGAAGGGGTTGCTTCATCCAACATCAAAGCGTCAAACTACGTGCTACAAATGAACAGCTGGTGGCCCGTGAAAAGCAGCCAGCGCCCTGTAGTTTGTGTTCCCTGCAAGTAATCAACATCTTTTCCACAAAACAGTGAGGCAGAAGTTATACTTGAGCAATATGCCTTAGAGTTGAAACTTTATTGCTGGAACAGCACAGCAGGTCAGGCAGCATCCAGGGAACAGGAGATTCGACGTTTCGGGCACAGGCCCTTCTTCAGGAAGGGCCCTCCATTCCTGAAGAAGGGCCTGTGCCCGAAACGTCGAATCTCCTGTTCCCTGGATGCTGCCTGACCTGCTGTGCTGTTCCAGCAATAAAGTTTCAACTTTGATCTCCAGCATCTGCAGACCTCACTTTCTCCTCCAATATGCCTTAGACAACTTTCAAAGGAATTTTAATAAGAAGTGACACGTTATGACTCCTGAAGTGCTGGCAGTTCAGGTCATCGTCAGTTGTGCTGTGGTGCACCACCTTTGTATTCAAAACAGTCACAGTCTAAATCCAAAGCCAGCCCCAGACATGTCACCTGATGAAGGAGCGTCGCTCCGAAAGCTAGTGTGCTTCCAATTAAACCTGTTGGACTGTAACCTGGTGTTGTGTGATCTTTAACTCAGTTTTGGATTGTAAGCTAGAAAATAAATGCTAGGCTCAGTAAGGACCACTGCTGTACTGTTCAGTCAGAGGCAGGGTTCATTTCATGTACCCTTAGAAATGAGGGTGGGCGTTGGGGATACTTTGCAAAAAAAACATGCCTACAAAAATACAAATGGAAAGGGATAAAAAAACTTCAACAACTTTAGTACGAAACAACCAAGATGAAACGCTTAAATGTAAATATGTCGACTCCTAAGCTTTGTGAGAGTGAACTGGAAAAGATGGCCACCGAGCAAAATTAAAGACCAAAGTCTTTCTTTATGAATTTAATCTGCCATTTGTTTGTTCAACAGTACAGCTTTCGATCAATATGTCACTTGCATTCTCTTCACACTCATTAGGCTATATTCCAAAATTTAAAGTAGCAATGGTACTATGATTGGTTTGTCTCCTGTGAGTTGAAAGGGCAGGACAGGAACAGGTAGGGTTTTCACTGCTGACTGGCACACAGCGACCCTCTGCAGGTAGCTGATGTGATTTGGATGGCAGTCATCATGAATTAACAATGGGTCTGCACTTGCTATTTTTATGAACTGTTTGTCGGCTTATTTTAATGCAAATGATTCTCTGGTAGAGGCAAGAGAGTTTTTAATTAATTTACTAATGTGACTTAGGTTCACAATAAATTATTAATCAAATCACAAATGTTAACAACACTGGGCTCATAAATGATGTCTGATACAACGGAGAGTTCCCAGCACAGATTAGAATCCACTGCAGGGATGTTGCTCCAGTCCCTGGCTCATGAGATAGTTATGACAGTTGATTTTAATTTTCCCTTAGGATTTCCAAACTTGGCATTTTCTCATTGGCCATTGGTTATCATATCCTGTGGGAATATGAAAGTATTATTTTGGAGGCAGTTTCTGCAGATTGCTCACTGTACACCATCAGAAGGATTGATTCACAGCAGCCAAGTTCCGATGCTGAGTTACTTTGTCTTGTTGCTGCATTGCCAACGTGACCAACTTCCTGCTGGTTACTCATTTCAATCTGACTATCCTTCCCCCTCCCCTACCCATCCCACACTCTCCCCCTCCTAATCCCTACCCCTCACCTTCCCATTCCACCCCCTCGTCTTCCCAATCCCTATCCTTCACCTTTCGATCCCATCCCCTCCCCTTCCCCTTCCCATCCCATCCTCTCACATTTCCAACGTGCACCCCTACATTTC
>NC_057723.1:80014620-80018738 GCF_004010195.1 Chiloscyllium plagiosum
CTCCCCATCACCCCCCCCCCCCACCCCCCTTCGTTAATATTTGAACTAATCTCTTACTTATCCTGGATAATTCCATTTGCTATGAAATATGAGCTTCTACAAAGATGTCTTCACATCAGCGTGGGGGTGAATTCTGGTAACTTGGATACATTCACCTCGGGTGTCAGTAATTCGGAGTCCAAAGCTGTTTCATTCCGCTTGAATTTACCATCCTGCCTTGAGATATGCAATTCACCAAGTACTGACAGCAGTCAGAAATACATGAGCACATTAGCTGTTTGTTCTCATCAAGGAGAGGGACAACTTCCTCCAAGTTCTCACTGTGAGGAGAGATGGAGTGCATGTTTAACTCTTCCTGATGAAGGGCTTTTGCCCGAAACGTCGATTTTCCTGCTCCTCGAATGCTGCCTGACTTGCTGTGCTTTTCCAACACCACACTCTTGACTCTAATCTCCAGCATCTACAGTACTCACTTTTGCCTGCATGTTTAACTCTGCTGAGTTGACCTCTCTTGTTCTTCCAGTTTCACAGATGGTTATCGAGGAAGTGAACGCTCTGCACACACAGCTGGAGATTGAGAAATCTTGCCGAGAGAATGCAGAAGTCTTGGCCACAAAGGTAGCAATGAACGCAGCTTTAAAATGTTCACTGTCTCTCTGGGGGTCAGATGGCCTGACAGCAGAGTGCCGACTGCTTTATTTTATGCTTTAAGCTCCCTGCATATCGGGATACCAGTCTGGAGTATTTCTGATGTGGAGGTGCCGGTGTTGGACTGGGATGGGCAAAGTCAGAAGTCACATGACACCAGGTGAGAGTCTTCACCTGACAAAGGAGCAAATCAAACTGTTGGATTATAACCTGGTGTCATGTGACTTTATGGGCTTTATCAATCTCATTACACCGCACAGACAATATTCACTCAGTTCCAATACAATTGAGATTCAAGGGTTAATTAGCATTTGGACCAATCGACACAGTGACATTAACTGGACAGTTCTTCTGACAACCTAAACACAAGCGCTAGAGTGGGATGTCCAAATCCCATTCACGGGATGTGGACATCGCTGACCAGACCAGTATTTATTACCCATCCTTAATTGCCAAGAGTCAACCACACTGCCGAGGGTCTGGGGTCACATGGAGGCCAGACCAGGTGAGGATGGCAGATTTCCTTCCCTAATGGACATTAGGAACCAGATGGGTGTCTGACAATGGCAATGATTTCATGGTCATCATTAAGCTCTTAATTCCAAATTTTCTTTTATTGAATTCAAATTCTACCATCTGCCATTGTGGGATTTGAACCCAGGGTCTCCAAGACATTACCTGGGTACCACACGTTTTAAATGAATTTGAATGTACACAATTGAATAGTCAGTGTCTACTCTTACCAACTTTAGTCTTTTTGTCTCAGTGGAGTGTAATTAGCTACTTGAACAGTCAGCACTTTTCCCTTCGTGAAGGAGAATGGGGCTGCTGAGACAGTCATTGCTAAATCATTGCCAATTTCACCAGTACACCACTGAAATTGCAAGATCTAGACAGCCTTTGTGTCCTGTGAACGAAAAATGGGTAAAAACTGATCTCACACTCTGCATTAACTTTTTCAATCTCACATTCACAGTCTGAGAGATGGGATATGTGAGACTGTCTTTAATGCCTGGGAGAAATGCATGAATTAACATAAGGGGAATTATCGCATCTCATGGTGCTTGAGACTTCGGATTGCTGTCTCGTTTCATGCAAAGGTCGGTTGAATCTTTTACAGCTGAGTCACGAGAACAAGAAGCTGAAGTACCTGAGCCTCACATCCCGGGTGTGCCTTGATGACTTGCTTCCCAGTATTTCAGATTGTGGGGCCGCAGAGGAGGAGCCCCAAGATACCAGCCCCGATCCCTGCCTTCAGTATCAGCAACAAGTCAAAGGTGAACTTCAATGCACACCAATCGTTTACTAAAAGTGAACTTTAATCCACAACCTGTGAACCCCGATTACTGGCTCCCCATGTCCTTCATTGTCAGGATCTTCCAACAGTGTTACATCATTACAATTCAATAGGAACTACACAGTGAGTTGCAAAGTAACGAACTTTGCTGGACCACAGTCAGAAACATTCAACCTATCACAGTAAGTCATAGAGTCATAGTCATAGAGTCATACAGCACGCAAACAGACTCTTCAGTCCAACCAGCCCATGCCAAATATAATCCCAAACTAAACCAGTCCCAACTGCCCACATCCCTCCAACTTATCCAAATGTCTTTTAAACATTGTAACAGTACTTGCATCCAACGCTTCCTCTGAAGGTTCATTGCACACACAAACTCACTCTCTGTGTAAAAGAATTTGACTTTTTAATATCTCTGTCCTCTCACTTAGTCTTGGAAATCCCCCACCCTTGGGAAAAGACAACTGCCATTCACTTTATCTGTTTTCCTAAGATTTTATAAACCTTTATAAGGTCAACCCTCAACCTCCTATGCTCCAGTGAAAAAAGTCCCAACCTATCCAGCTTTTCCTTATAACTCAAACCTTCCAAACCCCACAACATCCTGGTCAATCTCTTCTGAACCCTTTCCAGTGTAATCTTAATAATAAGAATTGATCCCACTAGTTAAAGTATCATTTGTGTTGAAATGAGGTGTCAACCGTTTTATAAAAGCATAGCAAGGAAAATAAGGTTCCATTTTCTCATAAACTTATAGCATATCTGTTACACGTTGAGCTGTTAGTGTTAGAAATGAAAACCTTATATTGAGGGCAGAATGTGAAACAAAGATAATTACAACTGAGAGCTTCATTCAGTATCCACTTTACATTCTAAGTTTCAAAGGTCCCTCCACAACCTTACCACTGGACCCCCTTATAGGGAGAACCCAAGAAGCGAAAAATCATCTCTGGGCAAGACGAATCTCTACTGTAACAGATTTTTGTGGTTCCTCCCTGAACTCCATCAAGACATCCAGGCACAATTCCGCCATTAGTGTTTTGGAGCACTTTTCCATTTGTGCTGTCTAGTGGTAAGGCATATGAAGGGGACATTTGCTTGTCTCTGACTCCTACTTGTGTCCACAGATCTGCAGGAGACAGTAACACAGCTTCTAGAGGAAAAGAAACAACTTGCCGGTCAAGTGCAGGAATTGCAGAGCAACATTGAGGAATTAACCACCAGGGTGAGTGCCTTCTGTTGACAGTACATTAGAGGACATTTAGCACTCTGCAAATCTACAGTCATGAAAATCTACATAGTTTTCTCCCCACCATTGCAGCATTAGTCTCAATGGAAGTTACCACCCAAGTTTTACACAAAACCGGCAACTAAAGAACTAAGGTTAGTCGGGTTGGCTAATTGAATGAAGGGCAGCATGGTGGCTCAGTGGTTAGCACTGCTGCCTCACACACCGTGGACCCGGGTTCAATTCCACCTTCGGGTGACTGTCTGTGTGGGTTTCCTCCGATTTCCTCCCACAGTCCAAAGATGTTGGAGGTTCCTGGTTACAGATGTTTCAGTAAGATTAGGGAGGGTGGTAAAAAAAGGAGGGGGGGTGGCGTTGCTAATTAGAAATGGTATAACAGCTGCAGAAAGGCAGTTCGAGGGGGATCTGCCTTTGGAGGTAGTATGGGCTGAAGTCAGAAATAGGAAAGGAGCAGTCACCTTGTTGGGTGTTTACTATAGGCCCCCCAATAGCAGCAGAGATGTGGAGAAACAGATTGGGAAACAGATTTTGGAAAGGTGCAGAAGCCACAGGGTAGTAGTCATGGGCGATTTCAACTTCCCAAATATTGATTGGAAGCTCTTTAGATCAAGTAGATTGGACGGGGCGATGTTTGCGCAGTGTGTCCAGGAAGCTTTTCTAACTCAGAATGTAGATTGTCCGACTAGAGGGGAGGCCATATTGGATTTGGTACTCGGTAATGAACCGGGACAAGTGATGAGCTTGTTAGTGGGTGAACATTTTGGTGATGGTGACCACAATTCGGTGACTTTCACCTTGGTTATGGAGAGAAATAGGTGCGTGCAACAGGGCAGGTTTTACAATTGGGGGAAGGGTAATTACGATGCCGTAAGACAGGATCTGAGGAGCATAAGTTGGGAGCACAGGCTGTCAGGGAAGGAT
>NC_057723.1:80020857-80028742 GCF_004010195.1 Chiloscyllium plagiosum
AACTTTTTCCCCAGGTACAACAGAGTGTTACAAGGGGACAGAAATTTAAGGTGAATGGTGGAAGGTATAGGGGAGATGTCAGGGGTGGGTTCTTTACCCAGAGAGTGGTGGGGGCATGGAATGCGCTGCCTGTGGGAGTGATAGAGTCAGAATCTTTGGTGACCTTTAAGCGGCAATTGGATAGGTACATGGATGGGTGCTTAAGCTAGGACAAATGTTCGGCACAACATCGTGGGCCAAAGGGCCTGTTCTGTGCTGTATTGTTCTATGTTCTATGTTCTATGTTCTATGTGCAGGTTCGGGGTGGATTGGCCATGCTAAATTGCCCCCATAGTGTTCAGAGATGTGTAAACTAGGTTGGTTAGCCATAGAAAACGCAGAGTTACGTGGACAGGGTTGGGGTGGGGGGTTCTTTAGAGGGTTGGTATTGAGTTGAATGGCCTGCCTACACACTGTCGGGATTCTATAGTGAATTGAAGGTGGCAATCTATAAATTGTGCACGTGTTGATGAACTGCCAATTAGCCTCTGAGCTGTCGCTGATCTGATGAGGCCTACTCCATGCTTTATATTTTTATGGTCCTGATTATCTATCTTGTAAGGCTGCTGTGAACAGTGATCATTGTAAGGACCATCAATCAGGTAGATCCTTTACTGTAATTCATTATCAAACAACTGCATGGTTATCCATATTTGATATTTACTTGATTCCTTAAATCGAGCTTGCTTGGACAGTCTTACTTTAGCTAATCTACCAAAAGCTCGCAATTACACAAACAAAACATCTATTGAGGTGCTGCGCATGGTGAGTGAATGAGTTAACTTCTTCCAGTTAAAGTTATCAAAACTGTCAGGACAACAAACTGGTGAACTTTCATAGCGCAGTTATGATAAGGCGATCAGCAACATCTAAAAACTTCTTTTAAAACCTCTGAGATTCTAGGAGAGATGTTATTAACTGGCAGAATTAAAGGCTCGTTGATGCTTAGACTGCACAACGCTGACTTGCAACTTCAATGGGGCAGGAAACATGGGGTAGCCACTGGCTACTTGTATTCATGGAAAGATAAGTCAGGCTATGTATCTAATGGTGAATGAAGACTCTTGTGGAGCATTGGTTATGCCACTACCTCAGAACTACAAAGCCAAATTCATTACCACATGAAACTGTTGAAGCCAAAATATTGAAGACTTTCAAGACGTAGATATTGTTCTTAGGATTAAAGGAATCAATGGACGTGGGGAGAAAGCGGGGACAGAGTATTGGGTTGGGTGATCAGCTATAGGAGTTGGGCTGTCATGTTGAAGTTTTACAGGACACTGGTGAGGCATCTTCTGATGTACAGTGTCCAGTTCTGGTCGCCCTGTTATAGGAAGGATATGATTAAGCTGGAGAGGGTTCAGAAGAGATTTACCAGGATGTTGCTGGGTATGGAAGGTTTGAGTTATAAGGAGAGGCTGGATAGGCTGGGACTTTTTACACTGATGCGCAGGAGGTTAAGGGGTGACCTTATAGTGGTTTATAAAATCATGAGGGTATAGAAAAGATGATAGCAAAGGTTTTTTCCCTAGGGTGGGGATTCAAAACTAGGGGGCATAATTTTTAAGGTGAGAAGAGAAAGATTTAAGAGGAGCAACTTTTTTACACAGGGAGTGGTTCACGTGTGGACTGAACTGCCAGAGGAAGTGATGGATACAGGTCCAGTTACAATATTTAAAAGACATTTGGATAAATTCATGAGTAGGGAAGATTTGGAAGGATAGTGGCAAGCAAGCGGCACTAGTTTAGTTTGGGAACATGGTCAGCATGAACTGGTTGGACCGAAGGGTCTGTTTCCATGCTATATGACTCTATGAGTTCCAGAGGCATGTCAGAACATGTCTGAATAGGGTGGGTCAAAATATTTATAATGGGATGACCTATTATTTTACACCTCCATCACTGGGAATACTGAGCACTCACGTGTAGTTAATAAATTAGCATATCCAAATCCCAATGTTCCCTCTTTGTCTCTCCATTCACAACAACATTTCTGCAGCTATTGATTTGCTCAGCAATCTCTACACGTCTAGCTTTGCTGAAAATCCTCTAGCCTGGCCATTCCCTCTGGAATATCTTTCAGCTCTGCACCTTAAGACCAATAGATATCAAGGTTATAGACCTGGTTTAATTGTTCATTGCCAGATCTAGCTGGACAGCAGAAACTGTTATTGGATGTTGCTATCATTTGCCAGAGCTGCTCACTATCCAAAGATCACCCAGGAATGTAAATGTAGACCCCCGTCTCTTTCGTGTACACACACCATGTTCTTAAACCCTGTTATGTCTAGTCCCCATCTGAGTTAAGATCTAGTACACATAATGGTGTAAATTCCCTTGAGATGGGTTGACTCAAAACTAATGTTGTTATGTTGAAGAGTGTGGCGCTGGAAAAGCACAGCAGTCAGGCAGCATCCAAGGAGCAGCAGAGTTGGCATTTCGAGCATACGCCATTCCTGATGAAGGGCTTATGCCTGAAACATCGATTCTCCTGCTCCTCGGGCGCTGCCTGACCTGCTGTGCTTTTCCAGCATCACGCTCTTTGACTCTGATCTCCAGCATTTGCAGTCCTCACTTCCTCCTAATGTTTCTTTGTCTTTGGTTTGTGCTTTTAGTTGGAGAAGGAACAAGTTGAGATGACAGAACTTCAAAACTTGCTGGAGAAACAAACAAAAACAATCAAAAGTTTCAACAGGGGTGAGTTCAAACATACCTGTTACTATTCTGTAGAATTTTCACAGGAACTTGTTTAAACACCAATGTGTAACTCACAATTGTTTTGCCTGATGTAAATGATCTGGTTCACTTGATTAGCTTGTAATCTGGGCCTCCTGGGAATGATAATTTAATTTGCAGACAACAGGTGGTTACTTTAATAATGACTTGCTTCAGGATATGAAAAGAAACACATTTCACAAACATAACTGGGATGATCCTGTCAGAAGCAATGGAAATCAGCTTTTAATGGGTTGATGTAAAGTCGTTTTACTGAGAGAGGAATTTAGTGATTTCTTGAGAATCTCATAGTTGATGAGCTTCAAGGGTTTGTGTAGGAATCAACGCTGTATGCAAAATGATAAGATCTCTGTCTCACAGAGTCCTTTCTGGCAGAAGAAGGCCATTTGACCCATTGAATGTATGTCACCCCCTCAGAGAACACTCCAGTCAGTTTCACTCCATTGAGTTTATTTCCTTCAAGCTTCTATCAGAGTCCCTTTGGTAATCATTGATTGTGCCACCCTCATAGGCAGGGAGCTTCATTATCACTCGCTGCATAAAAAAACCTTTTCTCATATTTCCTCTGAATCTCTTGCCCAAATTCTCAAACTTGTGCTCATAGTCACTGTATCAACAGCTAATCATAGAATCCCTACAGTATGGAAGCATGCCATTCAGCCCATCAGTCCCTACCAATTCTCCAAACAGCATCCCACCCAAATCTGCCCCTACCATATCCCTATAACCCTGTGTTTCCAATGGCCAATCCACCTAGCCTCCACATCCCTGGACACAAGGGGCAATTTAGCATGGCCAATGTGAAGTGTTTTCTTTCTGTCTACTTTGTCAAACTCTTATACATTTCCATCAAACCTTCCCTCATTCTCCTTCTCCTTCAAGCTAAGGAGAAAAAAACCCAGCTCTTTGCAAGCTAAACGTTTTGCTAAAGTTCCCTATTCCTGGACCCTTTCTGGTAAATCCCTTCTGAACTGAAGTCTTAAAGTCTGACGAGTAGAATTGGATGCAATACTGTAGTTGGCACCAATATTGTTTTATGAAGGTTAAATCTAATTCCTCCACTTTTGTACTCAATACCTTTATTTATGAATCCTTTCTCAGCAGCTCACTAAAGAATGGGAGCCAGGGAATGATTGGCTGAGCATATCTCCCACCTGACTTCAAAAGTGTAGTTTACTTCACATTTGAACAGATTCCTATTCAGTGCCTGAACCACAGGAGGTGGAACAGAAACAATATTGAAGGGAAAGTAAAAAGTGCTATTAGATAAGTGTAACAGAAAAATGGCACAGAATGCCACAAGCAAGCCAATAAAATCCATAATTATAAACCACATCATGTGGTTAACTATCACAGTACAGTTGATATGCCACATGTCCCTGAACAATCATTGTCTTGTAAGGTTGGGCAGAGATTTTGATATTTAATGGCCAGGGTGGCACGGTGGCTCCACAGTTAGCATCACTGCCTCACAGTGCCAGGGTCCCAGGTTCGATTCCAGCCTTGGGCGACTGTCTGTCTCGAGTTTGCATGTGCTCTGGTTTCCTCCCACGTTCCAAAAATGTGCAGGCCAGGTCAATTGGCCATGCTAAATTGTCCATAGTGTTAGGTGCATTAGTCAGAGGGGGGTGGGATACTCTTCGGAAGTTCGGCATGGACTTGTTGGGCCGAAGGGCCTGTCACTACACACTGTAGGGAATCTAATCTAATCATGTGGGAAACCCCTGGAATTGAGTGCCATTATCCGGAAAGATCCATTAGTTCTCCCACCTGGATCTTTTCTGGGAAGGCCTTCATGATAAATGTGGATTTGAGATTTTTATTTTTCCCTCGTATTCTGCATTCTTTTAAGATGATTGAAAATAAATTGAGGTAAGCTTAGTTTCCTGGACACAGGGAAGGAGAGATTTGATTGGTTGGAGGCTGTCTGAGGTGCACTGTCCTCCTTAAATGGGGACAGAGCTAATTAACGAGGTAGTGAATGTTAAATGACTGCGGAATGAGCTGGCCTGGTGCACAAGAGGTTGTTCTCACCTTCCAACCGAGTGCCAAGGTCGCAACCTTCACGTCAAATCCCGGTATCCATGTCAATGTGAACAGGTGTGCTTTGCAGAGAGGGGGATTGGAAGTTGCTTTAGTTTAAAAATGAACATGAATATTTGTAAACACTCATTACTAAACTGCATCCTGTATTCTTTACTTCAAGTACCTAGAGCAATATTGTCCTCCGAATAGGCCTTGGTGGTTAAATGTGGAATGGTAATTAATTTATTTATTAGCCAGCAATAAAGAAAGTTATAAATTGTAGTCATAAAGTTGCCCTAGTAAATGCAAGCTCAGATTTTATCATTATTGTACTAATTAATTGCCCAAGCAAAACACTTCCTTGTGATATAACAGTGACTATATTTCAGAAGTACTTCTTTGTGCTGAGAGATGTCCTGAGGTTATGAGGCTTTATAAATACAAGAGTTTGTTTGTTTCTTTAATTGCTTCTACTGGTGCAGTTATAATGCTGCTGTGATAACCCTGAACACTTTATTTAAGACAGTGGAAAATGACACGCTAATTGCAACAAAATAGATTGAAAACTAGTTACAATTATTTTAGATTCAATCAGAATTCTCAATGATGCACAGCGCAGAAGCTTTCAATCAGGAGAAGAATTTTCACATATCATTCTTGCAGGACACATGGCACAGAGTGGAAAAGCATTTTACAATGTTACAAGGTTAACACCTCTGTTGGCAATTGGCCCTTTCCTCACCATTCCTCCACCACCACTCTTTCCCATTCCCCGTCTTACATTTTGATTTCTGTTATAAATCTACAACCAGAAGGATAAGCAGACAGTAACCTTTCTGTGCAATGTTTTCTGGCTCAGTTTCCGTGATGGCAACCCAGGAGTACGAGGATCTCAGACAACAGCTGGAGCTGGAGCAGAGCCTAAGGCAGAAGGCTGAATCGTTTGCTCACGAGGTATGTGTAAAAGGGCAGGCAGTGAAAGGTCTGCATCTAGCGAGGGCTAAGTGACTTTATTTAAACATTGCCTGTGTTATTCTTCTATTAAATATGCTTGCATGAACCCATTTAAACATGAAATATTTATCATGGATAGAATGTTGGTGCTGCTTATTCTCCAACTGAAATTACCAATACTGCGCTGAATTAATGTGAGATCACTGACCCTGTCAGGCTGGTAATGGAGAGTGTAGTCAATTTCACTTTAACACATAATTATAATATGATTACAACATGTACTTGAAAGGTTATTGCAATATAATTTTTGCATATAGTGTCTGTAACTATCTGAGAGCGTAAGAGAACATTGATGTACACACACACACACACGTATATACACACACACACATCTTACATCCAGACAGGAAAGAGATGTGTGACTTTTTTGAACACATTGTCTTGTACAGACGTATTAATTGTGAGATGGTGAGATAACAGTACCTTCATTCACAGTAAATTCTTCCCTCTGCGCAGACTTACATGATAACAGAAGCTGGAAGGAGATGAGCGATATAGTTATGACAATGCTGTCACTTTAATAGGTTATTTTGTACAGGTTTTGTTTTGAAGAGAAGTTGTAAGGCAGAGGTGCCAAACGATGACTGAATGTGACTTAAGGAAACAACTTAGAGTCGTTGAGTCATAGAGATGTACAGCATGGAAACAGACCCTTCAGTCCAACCCGTCCATGCCGACCAGATATCCAAACCCAATCTAGTCCCACCTGCCAGCACCCAGCCCATATCCCTCCAAACTATTCCTATCCTCATAATTTTGTAAACCTCTATAAGGTCACCCCTCAGCTTCCGACGCTTAAAATATTTTGAGGGTGTCTGGTCTGGTCCATAACACAGTTCATAACTGTTGGATATTCTCTTTTTCGTCTTAGAATGACCAGTTGTCAATAGGTAAAAATCCAAGAATTGTTATTAAGCAACAGTGACTGTTACACTCCAATTGCTGGGAATAAGTGTCTAACTGCGTCGATTCTAAGTTCGGCTTACATTTTTATACATTAAGGCGCTGATAGCTTTATCTTAATTATAGTTCGTTTTCAAGTCCTCGCAACACAATAAGCCAATTACAACATGACATTGCACCAGTAAGTCACTTGACTTGAACTGTTATATTGGTCAGATTTGTCTAGTGGTAGTTTGTGTATGTATTTAGATAAACTGGTCAACACTCTGCTTGTCATGTAACCCTATTAGCAGCAGAAACAAATATAACTGTTATACAATATTAAAACAATCAGATAAGCCATTTTCTGTTATTTTTAGCTGTTACAGTATATGCCATTGGCTCAATCACACTGTTTCATATATCCCCACAATAACAAATCCTCTCCCAGTACTAACAAGATGAGAGTGTATTGGTTTGCTGTGTGTGAATTAGCTGTGTTACAGTGATGAGACAATTGGTTGTAAAGCACTCTGGAGTATCCTGACATCATGGTTAGGTGCTTATAAATGGAAGATCTACCATCATGGATTTAGGGAGCTCCCTTTCACTTGCAGAGAGGTCTGTAACACAGCGATGCAAACCACACTGTCTGCACAGCTTACCTCATTGGCATGTTGTGAGCATCATTACAGCAATGGCACTCACTGTTTCTGACTCTTCTGACACTTGCCAAACACCATTACATGGTGGCAGTGCCCTTTCTCCAAGGAAACCACACAACAGGAATTACACGGTGCCAGCCTATACCATAGCAGGCTCAGCCGGGAGTTAGAACATAGAACATAGAACATAGAAGAATACAGCGCAGTGCCCTTTCTCCAAGGAAACCACACAACAGGAATTACACGGTGCCAGCCTATACCATAGCAGGCTCAGCCGGGAGTTAGAACATAGAACATAGAACATAGAAGAATACAGCACAGTACAGGCCCTTCGGCCCTCGATGTTGCGCCGATCCAAGCCCACCTAAGCTACACTAGCCCACTATCCTCCATATGCCTATCCAATGCCCGCTTAAATGCCCATAAAGAGGGAGAGTCCACCACTGCTACTGGCAGAGCATTCCATGAACTCACGACTCGCTGAATAAAGAACCTACCCCTAACATCTGTCCTATAACTACCCC